>NC_058084.1:164797742-165098853 GCF_014858855.1 Bufo gargarizans
TATTGCAGATGTGCTAGCGGCCATCTAGCAGCCCATGTCCTCAGCTCTATACCCAAAATCCCAGTGACAGGTTCCCTTTAAGGGGTTGCACACGTTCAGGAGATATATCTTTACTCCAACATTTCTACTTAAGGAGAAGTACAGTATTGTCCTCGAAGCTCTTGACATACTGTAGCAAACCATAGATGTATTATAATACTATTAATTATTAAGAAAACTGCCACTTTAAGGCCTCGTTCACATTTCCGTGTCAGGGTCACGTCCGTAAAAAAAAGCGCACGTGTTTCATCCGTGAATGATCCGTGGTTGGTCAGTGTGTCCGTTTTTACCATCCGTGTGTCTTCCATAAATCAATGACGTTGCTCAGCTGAAAATTAATTTCCAAACAATCTCCTATTAGTCTTCAGTAAAAAACAGACACAACACGGATGTGTGTCAGTGATTTTTACGGACCCATAGACTTCAATGGGTGTGCTTGGTCCGCATCACAGATCAAAATAGGGCACATCCCCGTGATTTTATTTACTGACCCATTCAGTAATAAAATACTGAAATGTGAGCAGACACATTTAAATCAATGGGTACTTGTGCTGTCCGCTGAAAATGTGGACAGCACACGTCAGTGAAAAACGGAAATGTGAACAAGGCCTAACATTTTGCTTTTAAAATCTATGCAAAAAGTTGAGGAACTTTAAAGTATAAAACTATGGCTTTGGTTTCAAAAACTGCATCAAAGAATGCAATACACACCCATTTTTAATAGGCTTGGGACATTTGTCTGTTAGCAATGGTGTGATTCCATGTAGCTGAACTTTGATGAGGGAACAAAACTCAGGCCAAAGATAACTATTCCAAGTCACAGTAAGCGAACTATCCCTGAAGTGCACATCAGTGTGTTCAATCACCGTTTCCTTCCCGTGGACATCCAGAAACCTAAGGGCCCAAGTCAGTCCAGACATCCTGTAAAAAGAGCAGAGTGAAGACTATAATGGACAGATGCACACCAAATCAGCCTAAGCGCCTAGAATTTATTTTATCCCAATATCAAAATCAGTCTTGCTCATGGTCTTTCTGGCTTTCCCACCAAAGAAAGTAGTGCCACATCTCTAGGATATGACATTGCTTTGTGATCAGTGGGGTTCTAACTTCCATGACCATCACAGTCGGTGCAGACTGGCCATATCTCCATATTCCCCATCCTCACGGCTGCCAGTGCGAGTGTCAGGTACTTATGCATCTAACCAACAACTATGGGTATTCTTCTGAGGCAGCAGAATGGCACAAGCCAGCAGTGACAGTCAGGGCTGGGTCTCAGGAGGCACAAAGATGTGATCACAACCACCTGTGCTGGGATGCAGGCCCTATAGGAGTATTACTATTTACTGGGGGCACGGAGGGGGAATTATTATTGCTGGATGCACTATAGGGGGAATTTTTAATACTGGGGGCACTATAGGAGCAATTAGTACAACTGTAAGCACTATTTTTGTCTGCAGTATAGCATATGGGGGTCATTGGGAAACAAAGAAGGCATAGCATTGGGGGTGGCAGCTGGATGATACTGCTGAGCAGTGATGGCCAGTTCGCAGTGTTCACCAGTGAACACATGTGGGCTGCCATCTTTAGTAAGGTTAGACTCACCCGTCCGGCGATGCACAGGTAAGCCCTTACCTGTGCGCGAGCCCGTCTGAAATCAAATGCGGTCACCGGGAGCAGGCAGCTCCGAGAACAGCCCGATGAAGGCCTACGGCGGCTGTTCTCGATACTTTTATACCAGGATTTCCATTTTTTCGATACTGGGCTGCGCGCCATGTTCCCTCAGCAGCACAGGGGAGAAGGAGTCACTCTCTCCTTCCCCCCTGTGCCGCGCTGCCAATGAGGAGAGAGAGAGGCGGAGGAGGAGAGTGCGCACTGCGCCACCAATGATAATTAACGTCTAATACAAATACAGGAGGCGGTGCCCAGCCTCTATGACAGGAAGCTGCGATCAGCGGCAGTTAACCCCTCAGGTGCCGCACCTGATGGGGTTAACTGCTGCTGATCGCAGCTCCCTGTGAGACAGGGTGTCGGCTGTGTGATTCTGCCGCCGACACACCTGCCTCCTGTATTAAACGTTAATTATCATTGCTGGCACAGTGCGCCCTCCCCAATATTAAAAATATTGGTGGCGCAGCTCGCCCTCACCCCCCTGCCCAAGTATTCAAGTAATTGGTGGCACTGTCCTCCCAGCACCCCCCAGTATTAAAGTCATTGGTGGCGCAGTGCGCCCCTCCAACCCCCCCAGTATTAAAATAATTGGTGGCAGTGGCCACAAGGTCCCCTCTTCATTGGTGGCAGTGGCAGCTTGTGATCAGGGCCCCAGCAGTGTAATCCTGGGGCTCCGAACGGTTACCATGGCAGACAGGACGCTACTGAAGCCGTGGCTGCCATAGTAAGCTTCCTGCTACTGTGTGTACTATGCATAGGGCAGCAGAGAGCGTGTGAAGTCCCATTCACCCTAACAGAGCTTTATTATGGTGAATAGGACAAGGGATTAAAGAGTAAAAAAAGAGGACAAGTGATAAAAAGTAGAAAAAAAAAATTGCTTAAAAAAACACCAAACTATTAAGTATAAATCACCCCCTTTCCCAATTTTACATATAAAATATATAAGCAATAAATAAATAAACATATTACATATCACGCCTGAAAAGTCCAAACTAGTAAAATATTTAAAAAAATCTCCTATGCGGTGCACACCATAAAAACTGCGCGATTCGCCATTTTTTTTTGTCACCTTGTCCCCCCAAAAAATAGGATAGGACTGTTCGATTATTACATTTTGGTATCGAAACAACCCTAGTGGAGGATGATAAAAAGTGAGGAATCTAAGATGCACGTGTGGCAAATGTCTGGGCCGAATGGAGAAGATGAGGAGAGAGAACATCTACTTCAGAGGAAACTTCACTGGATGCAATAGGTTTGTAGTGTTGTATTCTGCTAAATGTTTGGTAGTGCAGAGAGACCAGGCAGCATGAAGGTAGGGCTGACTTAGTACTGTGGCCTGCATCTCACCTCCTCAGTCCTCTTCTCAATATCTTAATTAGAGACAAGTGGAAGAGGAGGAGATCAGAATGTGACAGCTGGCACTTGCCACCACAACTGGGCAGCATCTGCAGAGGTATTTTGTGCTGCTGGGGTAGTATTTTGTGCCGCATTGTGGTACTTTGATCTGCTGGGAAAGTGTATTGTGCTTTACTGTGGTAACCGATCCTGCTGGTGCTGGAGCAATATAGTGTGCCACAAAGTGGTATTTTGTGCTACACTCTGGTATTGATAGCCATGCCTACTTTTGTCGGCGCTGTTTTCTGCAGGTTTGAACACACCTACAATATGGGGCCACTTTTAGCTTTTTTCCTGCGTTCCGCATTTTGTGAAATGGAACATCCAGACCATAATAGAACAGTCCTATCCTTTGTCCATAATGCAGACAAGAATAGGACATTTTTGCGGGGCCGCGGAACTGACATACGGATGCACATGGTGTGCTGTTTGCATCTTTTGCAACACCACTGAAGTTAATGGTACCGCATCCAAAAAATGTGGATCGGATGCTGACAAAAATACGTTCATGTGCATGAGCCCTTATAATCATTTCTAAGCCCCTGCTGTGCATTTATGCTGGACAAAACATTACTACTAGTACTCTCAATACAAATAATGGGTGAAACTACTTACTTTACTGCCTTTTGCATATTAACGGATAAGTCATTGGATCTGTTAAGCTTCACAGTTTTCATAATCTGAGTCATTTTCTTTTCTCTGGCTGTTGCTATTTCCCTAACATAGGTCTTCTTCCAATAGCCAGGATCTGGATCTGAAATAGTGGTGTCACTTAATTTCTTCTCCAGGGGGTACATAGAGTGACATTGCCAGCGCTGTTTAACTTTCCAGTGCGAAATATACATTTTATACCATATTACACTGACAAGAAAAAAAGAAAAGTCCAGTCAAAATACAGTTCAGCTACGAGTATAGAACTGTATAGAAGTATGGGTTTTTATTAACGGTTCTCTTGTACGGTTAACGATCATGGACACTGTGCTCCAGACTAAAAAAGGAGCCATTGGCTCATAACCTGAAAAATTTAGGAGCCAAATTCTATTTTTAGTAGCCAAATTTAAAATGCATATAATTATGGTATATTTTTAAAAAAAGACGTGTCTTACCTTGTGTAGTTGCCCATTTGTCTACTTTTGATTCGTTCTTCTAACCACATCAATCTTGAGGCTCTTGAGGGGTTGTAAACTAATTTCTATGAACTCAGACTAGCCAGATTCGCGTTGCTGATCATGCTTTCTTGATCCCTAGGTGCTGGGCCTTTGCTCATTCGCTTCCAGACCTCTGCTGCCTGTCTTGGGTTTCTCCATGAAAACTTTTATCTTGATGCCGCTGCAGCCAATCACTGGCCACAGTGGAGATCTGCTCCCCTTGCATCACATGACCATTTAACATAATGCAAGGGAAGCAGTAGTCAGGTATTTTCTGTAACGGTGTCAAACAGGAAGTTTTCATGAAGGGACTCAAGACAAGCAACGGAAGTTGGGGAGCAAACGAGCCGGGACCCAGAACTGGGGATCAGGTAAGTATGATCACCAACAAAGAAACTGCCAGTATCAGAAATTAGTGTATACAAACCCTTTAAGGAGTTAATTGTTTTAAGGGGGTTTCAAACCATTATTCTTCTATATGTGACACAGAATGGGTTTAAATAAACTATCCCCACTGCAATCCTTGAAAGGCCATTCACTTAAGAGAGGAGCCACTGCAACCAGTGACCACATCAGCAGGCATCAGCGCTCTCCATACATCCCCCCTCTACACGGAGCACCCTCCATACATCCCCATCTACACAGAGCGCTCTCCTTACATCCCCATCTACAGAGAGCTCTCCATACATCCCCATCTACACAGAGCGTCCTCCATACATCCCCATCTACACAGAGCGCCCTCCATACATCCCCATCTACACAGAGCGCCCTCCATACATCCCCATCTACAGAGAGCTCTCCATACATCCCCATCTACACAGAGCGCCCTCCATACATCCCCATCTACACAGAGCGCCCTCCATACATCCCCCCATCTACACAGAGCTCTCCATACATCCCCATCTACACAGAGCTCTCCATACATCCCCATCTACACAGAGCTCTCCATACATCCTCATCCACACAGAGTGCCCTCCATACATCCCCATCTACACAGAGCGCCCTCCATACATCCCCATCTACACAGAGCGCTCTCCTTACATCCCCATCTACAGAGAGCTCTCCATACATCCCCATCTACACAGAGCGCCCTCCATAAGTCCCCATCTACACAGAGCGCCCTCCATACATCCCCATCTACACAGAGCGCCCTCCATACATCCCCATCTACACAGAGCGCCCTCCATACATCCCCATCTACACAGAGCTCTCCATACATCCCCATCTACACAGAGTGCCCTCCATACATCCCCATCTACACAGAGCGCCCTCCATACATCCCCATCTACAGAGAGCTCTCCATACATCCCCATCTACACAGAGCGCCCTCCATACATCCCCATCTACACAGAGCGCCCTCCATACATCCCCATCTACACAGAGAGCTCTCCATACATCCCCATCTACACAGAGCGCCCTCCATACATCCCCATCTACACAGAGCGCCCTCCATACATCCCCATCTACACAGAGTGCCCTCCATACATCCCCATCTACACAGAGCGCCCTCCATACATCCCCATCTACACAGAGCGCCCTCCATACATCCCCATCTACACAGAGCGCCCTCCATACATCCCCATCTACACAGAGCGCCCTCCATACATCCCCATCTACACAGAGCGCCCTCCATACATCCCCATCTATACAGAGCTCTCCATACATCCCCATCTACACAGAGCTCTCCATACATCCCCATCTACACAGAGCGCCCTCCATACATCCCCATCTACAGAGAGCTCTCCATACATCCCCATCTACACAGAGTGCCCTCCATACATCCCCATCTACACAGAGCGCCCTCCATACATCCCCATCTACACAGAGCGCCCTCCATACATCCCCCTCTACACAGACCTTTCCATGAATCACCCTCAATACAGACCACTCTCCATACATCCCCCCATCTACACAGACCGCTCTTCATACATCACACCATCTACACAGACCGCTCTCCATACATCCCCCATCTACACAGACCGCTCTCAGTCCATCTCTCTCTCTATACAGACTGCTCTCCATATATCCTCATCTACAAAGAGCGCTCTCCATACATCCCCCCATCTACACAGACCGCTCTCCATACATCCCCCCCATCTACACAGACCGCTCTTCGTCCATCTCTCTCTATACAGACCGCTCTCCATACATCCCCCCTCTACAAAGACCGCTCTCCGTGCACCACCCCTCACAATCTGCTTCCTGGGATATTTTAATCCCTTGTCCTATGCACCCTGATATTAGGGTGAATAGGACTTCACACTCTCCCTGCTGCCCTGGGCTTTGTGCACACAGCAGCAGGGAGCTTACCATGGTAGCCAGGGCTTCAGCAGCATCCTGGCTGCCATGGTTACCGATCAGAGCCCCATGATTACACTGCTGGGGCTCCGATCAGAACTGCCACTGGCACCAACGAGGAGTAGGGGAGGGGACCCTGTGGTGGGGTTGGGTGCACTGAGGCACCAATGAATATAATTAACACATTAATTTAAGTGTAGGCAGCGGGTGCCGGCAGCGGTATCACATACCCGGCACCCGCCCTCTATGACATGGCGCTGCAATCCCTGGCAATTAACTCCTCAGGTTCGGCAGGGTTAACTAACTGCCAGGGATTGCAGAGCCCTGTCATAGAGAGCAGGTGCCGGGTATGTGATACCGCTGCCGGCACCCGCTGCCTACACTTAAATTAAAGTGTTAATTATATTCATTGGTGGCGCAGTGGCCACAGTCCCTCCCTTCCTCTGAAGTGCTATCGTTACCTCTCCGGTGCACGGGATTTACCCACCACCATACCTGCAGCTGCAGATTTCTCCTTCCCCCATTGGGCCACATCAGGAGTAAGCCCCTCCCAGGCCTGTCACGTGGCCTATCTACTCTCTCTCCTACCATTTCCTGTGTCCAGAGGATATTCTTCCCCCACAGTAGAGGCCAAATAGACCTCAGGACTGTAGCGTAGGTGATCAGCGACGGGGCAAAGAATTATTGTCTCCCATGCCCCGCCGCAATATTCACCTACAGCGCAGCAGCCCTGTCGCAAATGGCCACAAGGCTAAAAAGTCTTGTCGCTATCTGCAAATTTTAAGGCACATTGGTGACCATTTTGGTCACCATCTGGAGCGCTGCACCATGTTTTATAGGAAGTCACATATATCAAATATACCATAAAGTAGTGTTTCCTAACACTTCTAAGCATACTTACCTGTAGTCAAAGAATTGGGTGCTACCATTGTGTGTCTCTACAGAGTTTGACACTGCCCACACGGATTGGACAGTGTCACACTGTGTGGACACGCCTCCAGCTAGTAACACCCAGTTAGAGATGAGTGAAGCGACTTTGGATGCTACACCCGAAGCCGCTTCGCTAAAACATTTGTTATAATACTATACGAAGATTCGTCTTTGTACAGTATTAGAATGTATGTGCTCCGGTGAGCCGAAATAAGTTATTCACAAAGTCGCGCGTGACTTCGTTGAATAACTTTGGCAATTGAGTATTACAGTAAAAAACCTTGAAACCAAACTCGGCTTTGATTCAAGGTACCACTCGGAACCGAAGTCGAATTCGGTTCCAGGTTTTGAAGTGGTTTTTCACTGTAATAACCAATTACCAAAGTTATTCAATGAAGTCTCGAGCAATTTTGTGACTAACTTACTTCGGCTCATCGGAGCCTATACATTTTAAAACTGTACAGAAACGAAGCTCAGTACAGCATTATAACCAGGGCTGTGGAGTCGGAGTCGGAGTCGAGGAGTCGGAGTCAATTTTGGGTACCTGGAGTCGGAGTCGGCAAAAAATGAACCGACTCAGACTCCTACTAAATTTAAATTGGAATAAAAAATAAAAAAAATCAAGTTTAAATGTCCGAATTCATAAACAGTTATAATTAATGACTTCTCTACTGTAAGAATAAAGGCCAATGCATGCAGTGCCTCACGTAACCGCAAAACAAACGCGTTCAGTGATGTGAAGAAGCATGCTTTTCATATGCTTCACTATATGGCACGCAATGCACAATTAGGAGTGGCATTGTGTTGTGTTCTGATGTTACAGGGAACACAATGCCCATGGTTTACCTAGCCTCTCACTGATAAGGGATTAAGTAAATATGTGTTTTGCAGGACTAGAGACACTTGTATAAGTGAAGGGAATGGAGGGTCAATAGTTCAAGACTGAAGCTGTAAACCATTGGAAAAACTGCTGTCATTCAGCTAAGAATGTTATCTTAAACTTTAAACATGACTATGGGATTCTTCTAGGGAAATCATGTTTTAAAATAAATGTCCCTTCCTGGATCCTCCCACTGCCCTATCTTCAGCAGAAGATCAGCACACAAAGGAGAAGGCAGCAGCTTCTGCCCAACTACCTCTCTGTGCTAGAAGAGCTTAGAAGAACTTCTTTCTTTCCTTCAAGGAATGTATAAAATACATTTGCATATTAAATACAGAGGAGTCGGAGTCGGGGAGTCTGAGTCGGAAGTACAAAAAACTGAGGAGTCGGAGCATTTATCTACCGACTCCACAGCCCTGATTATAACACATTTTTTTAACGACGCTCGCTTCGCTCATGTCTACACTTAGTGGTCAATTTATTCACACATTTTTAAAAGAGCAGATGATAAAAAAAATAAAAAAAAGGATCCGGCATTGCTATTTCATGGAGAACACAAACATTTGGTAAAAAGGACAAGTCAAAATTGGTGACAGATTATTGTTAGTTCTGCAAAAATACAAATCATTTCTCAATTCAATGCTGGAAACAAGTCCAGATTATAAGAATTTCTGAATTAGTAAACATATTCTCAAAATGTCACTGTATTTATTGAATCTTGGGGCGATACAGATTATACTTACTTGTCCTTGGAGAGCTCATAAAGCCTCTTATTGACACTACTGACTACCATCAGAGATATTGGGTCTAAATATGATAATATTTTCAGAAGGATCTCACACGGTAAACTGCAAAACACAAGGAAAATGTATTTCTGAAGAGTAATACCTTGAGTTAGGCCTCATTCACATCTTTGTTAGGAGATCCGGCAAAGCAGCCTGGCAGCCGGCCAAGTGGTACTTTGGAACCGAACCTGAGTTCGATACAAAGTTTTTTTTACAGTAGAAATTAATTTTCTAAGTTATTACACGAACAGGCTTGGACTGGCCCACAGGGGTACAGGTGAATCCCCCAGTGGGCCCCTAGTCTTCCACCCCCTGCACAAGTTGCACATAACACTGTAGACTTTCTGCACTACATACATATATTCAATGTACAGCACCACAACCAGCCTATGTTCATATAAAAAACTTGATAGATTATTAAAGAAACTGCCCAGTTTATTATTATAGACACGATCAGAGACGAGATGACTTCTAGGTATAGAGGAAAGCTACCAGTATCCTCTTCTACCCAGGCACCTGTGTTTATCCTGTTTGTGCCCTAACCCTGCCTGTGTGCCCCCAAACTTCCAGTTTCAGGTCTGTTCGTGTTTAAGTTAACCCTGTTCATCTGCCCTGTATGTGCCCCTGTCAAGCACCCTGCTTGTGTCTTCGCTTTCACCCAGCCTGCCGGTTTTTCTTGTGTCTTTTATTCATCTACTCTACCAGTGTGCAGTCTGGCTCTAGTAACCTGTATTTAAAGGGAACCTGTCACCAGTTTTATGGTGTCCTAAGGGCAACATAAATAAGTGACTGATTCTCTTAGCAAAATGCTGGGTCACTTTCTTTAACCCCTTAGTGACCACCCATACGTGTTTTTACGGCGGTCACTAAGGGGCCTTGGGCTGGAGCGCCGCCTTTTTACGGCGGCACTTCAGCCCGAGTTAACGCTAAAATCAAGCGTAGTAGCTCCGTGCCCGCAGCTACCGGAGGTAGCTGAGGGCTCGGGGCAGTGATCAGAGACCGTGACAAGCGGTCTCTGATCACGTGATCGCCGTGATACACTTTATCACGGAGATCACCGAAAATGATGCCTGAACTAAAACTTTCTCCCTCCTCTCATGTGAGAGAGGAGGGAGAAAGTCTCCGGTGCTAGGATCGGGTCCCCCAGCACTTCTGTCCCTAAGCTGGGTCCCGATCCTCACCCCCCCCACCCCCCTTACCCTCAAGGAAGATGGCGGCGGCGGCCCGGCGCATGCGCAGACTGAAAGCCGGCCGCCGCCGCTTACTGTAAGGTCTCTCTCCTCAGGAGAGGAGAGAGAAGTTCAAGTTATGCCCCGATCGGGTCCCCAGCACCCCGATCGGGTCCCCCAGCACCCCGATCGGGGCAATAGGGCCCTTAGATATATTTTAATAAAGTTATTAGGGCGCCCCCCCCCCCCATCTAATAAAAATAAAAAAAAATGGCACAGACATGCGCACTGGTTACTGTGCTGAAGATCTGCCTTCAGCACAGTAACCATCAGGGACCAATAATAATGGTCCCTGATCATGTGGTCTCCATGATAAACCTATCATGGAGATCACATCCATTATATTTACAAAACATGGCCAGGACAGGGGCTGTGCTTCTCTCTCCCCTCAACGCAGTTGTTCTGTGAGGAGAGAGAGATCAGACTTCTGTCCTGGCTCTGTGATTACATACTGTGAAAAAAAAAAGAAAAAAAATCAAATTATAAACTGTCCGTCAGTAACTGGCGGTCAGTGGATGTCCGTTATTAGGCGTCCGTCATTAGACGTCTATTAGTTACAGTCATTTATCTTTATTAGGGACCCTGTTCGTCTGTTACTGGCGGTCAGTGGGTGTCAGTCAGTGAGTTGTTGGGTGTCACTCCGTCAGTCGGTGGGTGTCACTCCGTCAGTCGGTGGGTGTCAGTCATTTTTAGGGACGGTCAGTTATTTGAATTTTTCTGAGCTGTACAGAAAAAAAAAATGGCTCGGAGATTGTTAAGTGCGGAGCAGGCATACGAATTTCTCTGCTCTGACCACTCTGAATCTGGCACCGCTTCAGAGGCGGAAATATTTTCAGATAGCGGGGACTCTGATTCCATCCCCAGACCCCATAGCCCTATGGTGGTAGAAGTCACCACCTCCCCTCATTCTCCACCCAGCGGTCCCGTCCCTTCTGCTACGTGGGTTCCTGCCACTTCATTTTCCCCCCAAGTACCCCAATTTTTACCCACTCCCCAAATTAATGTGGATGTCGGCAATTTTACCCCTTATGATTTTTTTCATTTATTTGTAGATGATAAAGTCCTGGAGTTAATTGTGCAGCAAACTAATTTGTACGCCACACAGTTTGCTGTACAAAAGCCCACGTCTATTTATGTAAGACGGTGGACCCCCACAAGTGTCCCTGAAATAAAAAAAAATTGGGGCTTACCCTGGACATGGGCATTGTAAAAAAAACCCTCTGTCCGATCCTATTGGGCTGCGAGTACTGTCCACTCAACCCCTGTGTTTGCAGCAGTTATGTCCCGTAACCGCTATGAAGTCCTAATGCGGTTCATGCATTTTTCAGACAATTCCCAAGTCCCCCCCCAGAACTGACCCAGCCTTCGACCGCCTAAATAAATTGAGACCCCTTATTTCCCTCCTTACAGATTTATTTTTGAAATTATATACCCCTGAGAAAAATTATCAGTTGACGAGTCCCTTTTTAGTTTTAAAGGCCGCCTTTCCTTCCGTCAATATATTCCTTCCAAGCGTGCCAGATATGGGGTAAAGTTGTATAAGGTGTGCGAGAGCACAACCGGCTACACCTGTGGCCTGTCTATTTATGAGGGCAGAGACTCCCAACTTAACCCCCCAGGCTGCCCCGAAAATATTGGCACATCGGGAAAAATTGTGTGGGATTTATTGGCACCATTCCTGCACAACGGGTACCACGTGTACACCGATAATTTTTACACTAGTATACCCCTTTATAAATCCCTCCATGCTGCAAATACAGGGGCTTGTGGGACAGTCCGCAAAAATAGAGTTGGATACCCACAACCGCTGGTCTCCAAACGTTTGGAGAAAGGAACATCCTTCGCCCTCGCAAGTGACCAGCTGCTTGCCGTGAAGTGGAAGGACAGGAAGGATGTCTACATGCTGACCACCTTGCATGCAGACACCACAGTGGCAGTTAGGGAGAGGGGGGCTACGGCGGACAAGCACAAACCGGTCTGTGTGACAGACTACAATAAATTTATGGAAGGTGTAGACCTCTCGGACCAAGCGCTTCACCCCTACCTGGTGAAGCGAAAAAACAGGGCCTGGTATAAAAAGGTAGCAATCTACCTCATCCAGATTGCTACCTATAATAGTTTTATTTTATTCAAAAAGTCCCAGGGAAACCTTAACTTCCTCGAGTACCAGGAGAAGGTGATTGAGAGTCTCCTGTTTGAGTCCCCCGCACCTAGGCAAGCCTTCGAATCGGAGGACGTTCGAAGGCTTTTAGAACGCCATTTCCCTCACCCCGTCCCTGCCACTACCAGCAAAACGTATCCACAGAAAAGATGCCGGGTGTGTAGCAAACATGGAAGGAGGAGGGACACCCGGATTTACTGCTCCAGTTGCCCATCACAACCAGGGCTCTGTAATTACCCCTGCTTTGAAACGTACCATACGGTTGCAAATTATTAATTTTATTTAATACCAAAAAGAACAGGGGGGGGGGGGGGTCAGGAATTCAATTTATTCTCATTTTCTGTTTGGTTTGTGGGCTTTCCAGGGAGGGAGGGATCCCTTTGGGATGGTTCGTGGAGCTATTTTTATTTTTTTTTCACCTTCTTAGCATTAATTTCTACAAAAAACTAGGGGGTCTAAATGCTCACTACACCCCTAGATGAATACCTTAGGGGGTCTAGTTTCCAAAATGGGGTCCATTGTGGGGGTTTTCTATTGTTTTGGCAGCTCAACGCCATTACAAGTGTGCAATGGGGCCTAAACCATTTTCAAGCAAATTTTGTGTTCTGAAAACAACTGGGTGTTCCTTTATGTTTGGGCCCTGCCGTTTGTCAAGACATAAGATTAGGGCCACAATGGGGGTATTTCTGAAGACAGGAGAAATGGGGTGATACATTTTGGAGTGTACATCTTCATTTTCATGTGCTCTGTAGAAAAAAATCTGTCTTTAAATTGACACTTTTGTGTAAAAAATGAAAATTACATTTTTTTCACCTTCTTAGCATTAATTTCAACAAAAAACTAGGGGGTCTAAATGCTCACTACACCCCTAGATGAATACCTTAGGGGGTCTAGTTTTCAAAATGGGGTCCATTGTGGGGGTTTTCTATTGTTTTGGCAGCTCAACGCCATTACAAGTGTGCAATGGGGCCTAAACCATTTTCAAGCAAATTTTGTGTTCTGAAAACAACTGGGTGTTCCTTTATGTTTGGGCCCTGCCGTTTGTCAAGACATAAGATTAGGGCCACAATGGGGTATTTCTGAAGACAGGAGAAACAAGTTGATACATTTTGGAGTGTACATCTTCATTTTCATGTGCTCTGTAGAAAAAAATCTGTCTTTAAATTGACACTTTTGTGTAAAAAATGAAAATTACATTTTTTTTCACCTTCTTAGCATTAATTTCTACAACAAACTAGTGGGTCAAAAAACTCATTACACCCATAGATAAATACGTTAAGGGGCCTAGTTTTTAAAATGGGTTCACTTTTGGGGGGTTTCTATTATTCTGACACTTATAAACCTCTGCAAACTTGGCTTGTTTCAGGAAAAAATATGTACTTCAAAAATTTTAACATTTATGTTAAATTTATGTTAAAATGTAAAGTCTCCTAAATAAAAAAATAAAAAAAGTAAAAATTTTGCAGCCAAAATAAAGTAAAGATGTGGAAATAAATTTCTGATAAAAAAATATTGAATAGTATTTATGTATGTATATGAAATATTGCAGTTGAAAATAGGAAAATGTGCAGTTTTTTTTTACAAATTTTCATAAAATTTCACTTTTTTAATAAGGATACGCATATTTTATCGGTAGAATTTTACCACCTAAGTAAAGTACAATATGTGACGAGAAAACAATGTCAGAATTACTTTGATGTGCAAAACCGTTACAAAGTTATTCTAAGCTAAAATGACACATGTCAGATTTCCAAAATTTGGCTTGGTCATTAAGGCCCAAACAGGCTTGGTCACTAAGGGGTTAATTGACCCAGTCAATCTGCCAACATCTTGTATTGAAAAGCTCCAGCTGATAATGATGAGTCATGAATATTTATGAGCTCCTGACTCTCCCTGCCTACCTGCTGCTGATTGACAGTTATTTTCCATATGAATCAGCAGCAGGTGGGCAGGGGAGTGGCTATAGCTGTTAATTAAATAAACGGTGGACTCAATGACATCACGCTGGACTCAAATCAGCTCATTAGCATGGCATGTGGCATCTTTGTGTGTATATTATGAGGTAACCATCTGTCACACCAGTAAGTGAATGCATCTAAGGTACTTTTTAGTAGTAAATGATTGTATATAATCAGTTAGATAATAATCAAATATCCACATGACAGGTTCCCTTTAAGCCTTAGTAATTGTTCAAACTGCTTCTGCGTTTTGGTGCATCTTCTGTATCCTGAGCTTTCGGTGCATGCACTGGAGTCTCTTGGCCCAGGGGGGTCAGCTGCCAGCTACACTGGGACTATCCCAGGAGGTATTGGTCTGGTTGCTTCTTTGCAGCAAAGAATACTCCTACGATCATTATTTAGAGTTGCAAGGAGCTGTCCCTGCAAGCCTTATGTACAGTGATGCTTAAAAGTTTTGGAACCCTTTGACCTTAATCCTAATAGTAAACAAAGATAACCAAATCAAATGAGTCTAAAACATTGATTAATGTAAGAAAAGAAAACCAGCCATTTACCTCACACGGATCCAGAGATCTCCCCATTCATTGCTCTGCTAGATTTATATCAAGATGGCAGCTCAAGGGGAGTGTCCTTTCTAATACAGCTAAGGGGGTATGTTTCAGCTCTCCCTATCACAACTCAGGAGGCAGTTGAGGGATGAAACTGAGCATGTGCGGCCATCTCAGTGAGCAGGTCAAAGAAATAGGAAAAAAAAAACAGCAGGTGGTGCTATACAGATACATTTTATGGTATAACTCAGTGGCTATGCTAAATTTTTAATTACATGCAATAACAAAACTATTAAGATCCAGGTGCTGGTTTGAAAACTGTAAAATATTTTTTGTTGGACAACCCCTTTAAAGAACTGGGATATATCAAAGTCTGATCTTCACAACACATTTGTGGAAGTGAAGCAGTGGGACATCCATAATATGTTAGGTTTTGTATGATCTATCTTTTTATGATTGCTAGATAGAAAATGTATGTGTATGTATTTTAAGAAAAACAAATTTTGATTGTAATTTAACTACTTCAGCTCCCCTAACTTAAAACACCTTAATGACCAGACCACTTTTTACAATTCTGCACTACACTACTTTCACGGTTTATTGCTCGGCCATGCAACTTACCACCCAAATGAATTTTACCTCCTTTTTTTCTCACTAATAGAGCTTTTATTTGGTGGTATTTCATTGCTGCTGACATTTTTACTTTTTTTTATATTAATCGAAACTGACCAAAATTTTTGCAATTAATTTCGGTTGTAAAATTTTTCAATTAAAACTACATTTCTATAAAAAAAATCTCAAAATGTATTGTTCTACATGTTCTTGATAAAAAAAAATGCAATAAGTGTATATTTATTGGTTTGGGTAAAAGGTATAGCGTTTACAAACTATGGTGCAAAAATGTGAATTTCCGCATTTTGAAGCAGCTCTGACTTTCTGAGCACCTGTCATGTTTCCTGAGGTTCTACAATGCCCAGACAGTAGAAACACCCCACAAATGACCCCATTTTGGAAAGTAGACACCCTAAGGTACTCGCTGATGGGCATAGTGAGTTCATGGAAGTTTTTTAGTTTTTGTCACAAGTAAGCGGAAAATTATTATTTTTTTATTTTTTTTTACAAAGTCTCATATTCCACTAACTTGTGACAAAAAATAAAATTTTACATGAACTAACCATACCCCTCACGGAATACCTTGGGGTGTCTTCTTTCCAAAATTGGGTCACATGTGGGGTATTTATACTGCCCTGGCATTTTAGGGCCCCTAAAGCGTAAGAAGTAGTTTGGAATCCAAATTCGTAAATATGCCCTGTGAAATACTGAAAGTACTCATTGGAATTTGGGCCCCTTTGCGCATCTTGGCTGCAAAAATGTGTCACACATGTGGTATCGCAGTACTCAGAAGAAGTAGGGCAATGTGTTTTGGGGTGTCTTTTTACATATACCCATGCTGGGTGAGAGAAATATCTCTCTAAAAGACAACTTTTCCCATTTTTTTATACAAAGTTGTCATTCAACAGAGATATTTCTCACACAAAGTTTGGGTATATGTAAAAATACACCCCAAAACACATTGCCCTACTTCTCCTGAGTACGGCGATACCACATGTGTGACACTTTTTTGCAGCCTAGGTGCGCAAAGGGGCCCAAATTCCAATGAGTATCTTTTAGGAGGGCATTTTTAGGCATTTGGATTCTCACTCTTTAGGGCCCCTAAAATGCCAGGGCAGTATAAATACCCCACTAGTGACCCCATTTTGGAAAGAAGACACCCCAAGGTATTCCGTGAGGGGCATGGCGAGTTCCTAGAAGATTTTTTTTGGCACAAGTTAGCGGAAAATGTTTTTTTTTTTTGTTTTCTCACAAAGTCTCCCTTTCCGCTAACTTGTGACAAAAAGTTAAATTTTTCATGGACTCAATATGCCTCTCAGCGAATACCTTGGGGTGTCTACTTTCCGAAATGGGGTCATTTGTGGGGTATTTATACTGCCCTTGCATTTTAGGGGCCCTAAAGCGTGAGAAGAAGTCTGGAATATAAATGTCTAAAAATTGTTACGCACTTGGATTCCGTGAGGGGTATGGTGAGTTCATGTGAGATTTTATTTTTTGTCACAAGTTAGTAAGAAAAAAAAATAAAAAATTCCGCTAACTTGTGCCAAAAAAAAAAATATATATTCTATGAACTCGCCATGCCCCTCAAAAGTGATCTTTAAAGCACCGCAGCGATTTTACTGTGTATTTGCAGTGATCAGAAAAAAATAACAATTCTGTCACTGCGGTGGGGCGGACTGAACGCAAGTGTGCGCACAAGATCAGACCTGATCGGGCGAACACTGCGTTTTTTGTAGAGCCTATAGAACATGTCCTATTCTTAATGCCTAAAGGCATTTTCTATATAGTTCTGGCAATGTGCGGATCCGCAAAATTCGGAAAGCACATTGCCGGTGTCCGTGTTTTGCAGATCTGCGGTCCTTGGATCCGCAAAACACATATGGACGTCTGAATGGAGCCTTACAAGGGGGTGATCAATGACAGGGGAGTGATCAGGAAGTCTAAATGGGGCGATCACCCCCCTGTCAGGCTCCATTCAGACGTCCGTATGTGTTTTGCGGATCTGCGGATCCGCAAAACACATACGGACGTCTGAATGGAGCCTTACAGGGGGGTGATTAATGACAGGGGGGTGATCAGGGAGTCTATATGGGGTGATCACCCCCCTGTAAGGCTCCATTCAGATGTCCGTATGTGTTTTGCGGATCTAAGGATCCGCAAAACACATACGGCCGTCTGAATGGAGCCTTACAGGGGGGTGATCAATGACAGGGGGTGAGCAGGGAGTCTATATTGGGTGATCAGGGGTTAATAAGTGACGGGGGGGTGTAGTGTAGTGTGGTGATTGGTGCTACTTATTACAGAGTTGCCTGTGTCCTCTGGTGGTCGACCCAAGCAAAAGGGACCACCAGAGGACCAGGTAGCAGGTATATTAGACGCTGTTATCAAAACAGCATCTAATATACCTTTTTGGGGTTAAAAAAAATAATCTCATCTACAGCCTGCCAGCGAATGAGCGCCGCTGGCAGGCTGTAGATGCACTCGTTTACCTCCGGTTCCTGTGAACGCGCGCTCCTGTGTGCGAGCGCTCACAGGAAATATCGCCTCTCGCGAGAGGACGCGCCATCGCGTCCAGGAGGAATAACAGGGCCGCCGCCAGGACGCAATCCTGCGTGCGGCGGTCCTGAGGCGGTTAAATATTATTTTAGAATATTTGTTATGGGGGTGTTTTCATTTATATAGGATTTACTTGTATTATCGACATTATTGATTTATATATTGTTTTGATTCACTGATATTTACAGTATTTTGCCTTTGATGGTTTTGTGTACAGTTATTTTCTATGCTGGTTGAAATCCAATATGTGGTTGATATTTGATATCTATGGTGCGCTTGAGTGTTCATATTGGACATTTTTATTTATTTATCTTTTTTTGTATAACATGAAGTGGTTTAGTTGAGATTATTTTTGGGCATATCCAGAAGTTACGTTTTCTTTGGACATATGCTGTACTCTCTGTGAAACACTTAGCAACCTCTTAAGCTGCACATATGGAGGTTATCATCCAGTCAAGTATTTCACGGTGGTGGCAAAACGCATGCTGCTTCTCGCTCTTTTTCTCCCCCAGCAGCGTATTTATTTTCTATTATCTATACTGTATTATATTTTGTTGTGGGAGGTCTTAACTTTGTATGTTTTCTAGCACTAGTATTATTGGTGTTGTTTTGTTGTATTATTTCGGTAGTTATGTATTGGTATTGATATATTTATTGTTTATATTGTGTATGTCTGTGGGCTTACAATATACATGTATTGTGGGTTAGTGAGCAGTTACATAGGGCAGGCACGTATCATGGTGCTTGATGTATTGGGTAGCTTTTTGTGCTTTTTAATTGTTTTTAAGTTTTGCTTGTCTGCATTATTTAATAAATACTTATATTTGTGCATTTTGCGATTTATTTTAGAAAAATTAGTTTTATAGTTTTTGTCTAGTCTTCTTGTGTGTGTAGCAGCTATACTTCATTGTATGGAGTAGTGCCTGCATATTAGTGTTTATATCAGGCAGGAAAAGGTTACAAAACCATCTCTAAAGAGTTTAGACCACCAATCCACAGTCAGACAGAACCTTCCCCAGGAGTAGTCGACTAACAAAGATCACACCAAGAATAAGGCATGTCTGTAAGGTCACAAAGGTAACCTCGAAGCAACTAAAGGCCTTTCTCAAATTAGCTAATGTTAATATTCATGAGTCCACCTGAACAATAATGGTGTGTATGACAGGAATGCAAGGAGAAAGCTGCTGCTCACTAAAAAGAACATTGCTGCCTGTCTGCAGTTTGCTAAAGATCACCTGAACAAGCCAGAAGGCTACTGGAACAATGTTTTGTGGATGGATGAGACCAAATTAGAACTTTTTGGTTTAAATGAGAAGTGCTAAGTTTGTAGAAAGGAAAACACTGCATTCCTACATAAAAAAAACCATCGCATGGTGGTGGCACTATGGTTTGTGCTTGTTTCGTTGCAACTGGGCCAGGAAGGCTTGCCATCATAAATGGAACAATTAATTCTCAATTATGCCAAAACAATCTAAAGGACAATTTCGGGACATCTGTCCAGGAGCTCAATCTCAAAAGAACAAGGGTCATGCAGCAAAACAATGACCCTAAGCATACAAGTCTTCTAACAAAGAATGGTTAAAGAATAAAGTAAAAGCTTTGGAATGGCCAAGTTAAGGTCCTGACCTTAAAAGGGTTATCGGGGGAACACATTTTTCCCTTTGCCTGTGCTTCCCCATCAGGCCTTGCAACTTACTAATGCACTTGCACTACTCTTTCTGTCTCACTCCGGAGATCGGTAAAGTGGTCATATTGACATCACGAACAGGCCTCCTATGATCTCCACTGTCAGAATCCCGGCTCAAATGGTTTGATGTCAGACCCATCTGATCTTGGAATGGGCTGTTTGAACCTCTCAATCCACAAGCAGAGTCCAGTGCTTATCATAGTGAAGCTATGTGGGAAGAAACATTAGGAGGAGTCAGCAAGGGGATGATGGAGGGTGTAATAGGCAGAGTTTTTGGCCGAGGGAATAGAGTAGTAGGCGTTCACATTTCTAGTTGATCTTGCAGAACACAGTTCCATGGAAAGTGTTGTGGCTGCAGCTCACCTACGCCCATAACCTGGAAGTTTGGGTTATAAAGACTGGAGTGCAGGGGGAGCATGGAGATAGAAATGAAGACTTAGGAAAAGACAGGCACAGTATTATGATATGTAGGAGAATAGACAAGGTTTTCACAATTAAATGACATTTATAGGATCCCACAACAGAAATGTTGCGGGAAGATCTGAAATGGGAGGAAACCCACCAACATAACTGAGTTGAAGCTGTTTTGTAATGTAACTTAAAGAGGACCTTTCACCAGAAAAAAGTATCTAAACTGACTATACAGACGTGTAGAGCGGCGCCCAGGGATCCCCCTGCACTTACTGTTATCCCCGGACGCCGCTCCGTTCTCCGGTTATAGCCTCCGGTATGTTCATAGTTAGGCTCCACCCAGGGGAACCTGCCGGCGTCTCTTTCTCCTATGCTGTAGCGCTGGCCAATCGCAGCACTCAGCTCATAGCCAGGCTATGAGCTGAGCGCTGCGATTGGCCAGCGCTACAGCATAGGAGAAGGAGACCGCGGTAGGTTCCCCTGGGTGGAGCCTAACTATGAACATACCGGAGGCTATAACCGGAGAACGGAGCGACGCCCGGGGATAACAGTAAGTGCAGGGGGATCCCTGGGCGCCGCTCTACACGTCTGTATAGTCAGTTTAGATACTTTATTCTGGTGAAAGGTCCTCTTTAACCAGAAAAGATTAGTTGCAGTTGTTGCTGCAAAAGGGAGTCACTTCTGCAAAGGTGCACATGCTTTTGCCACTCACAGACATGTGATATAGATTATTTTGTGATGTAGTTTTAGGGTTAATTTATGCAAAAATATAGTAAAATCTGAAGGGTTCAAGCACCATTGCGTATGCTGCCACCTATAACCTTATGACTGTATGCTGAACCCAAAACAGAGACAATAACAAGGATGATTACATGGTTTACAAAGCAGGCTTCCAGGGGTGTTGTGGTGGCTAGAAGAATTATCTCATGATCTGTGATCAGTAATTTGGGTGCCTACAGCTGCAGAGTGGAATTGCATTGTATTTACCGATTTGTTCAGAGGTTGCTACGGCCAGGGGCAGACTGGAAACTTAAAGTGGCCCTGGAAAATATATACGAAAAGTGGCCCCGTTTTGTAGTTGGGTCCAAACTGATGGAAGGCAGGGCCAGAACTACCATATTGTAGCACAATATACCACCACAACAGAGCCCAACTCCACAGTCCATCACAAAATACTGCCAGCAGCACAAAATACATCCCAAAAACTTCCACTGGCCGGTCCCATGGGGCACAGAAGCCAGTAGTCACATGGACAGTACCGTTTCACAATTTGTGAACACAAAGAGATAAAAGGAACATGAGATCCCAATACATAACGTCCCTGTTTCCTAATGTTGACAGAGGCCACAGGATCACACAACTGCAATGAAGAGCAGTACATCTTTTAAATGTATCTTGTTTTGCTAGAACTATTAAAATATAATTTATAATAGATGGAAACCCCTTTGAAATAATACCAACCTTACTGCTCTCCCGGCACTCCTGTTCTGACACTTTCCGAGTCCCTAATAGTCTCTAATTTCTGGTCTCTCTCAACACAAGAAATGTTGACCACTCAGCCAAGCACTGGCCACAGCAGAGACCCGGCTCAGCTAGCAAGCATTTCTGTGTGGAGAGGGACCAAGAAGAAGACACCAACAGGGGACCTGGAAGGTGATGGAATGAGAGTGGCTGGGGGGATCGCGAGTATGACTTCTTTAACCCCTTCACACTATATACGTATCTGTACATCATAAGCATTAAGGGGAAGTATGGAGTGAGCCTACACGCTGTGCTTGCTCCACATGCAGCGGATGCTGGCTGCATAATACAGCAGAACGGAGATAACTCCAACCCCAGTCATTTAATCCCTCAGATGCCGTTTTCAAAAGCGACCGCAACATCTATGGGGTTAGACAGAAGGAGCGGGTTCCTTCTGTCCTCCAATCAGAGCCCTTACGGTGAAATTGTGGGCCTCTGATTGGCTGCTACGTTAGTCTGGGGCCTTGTGAAAAAGCTCCCAGGCCTGTCATAGCAAGCTGCTTCTCATGTTAGAGGCATGGCTGGTCAGGCAGGCTGTAAAAAAATCACATACATTCACATAGTATTCTATTGCAGTCTATGGTACGAGCAATCAGAAGATCGCATGTACAAGTCACCTAAGGGGAATAATATGTACTGTGAAAAAGTGTTGTTTTTTTTGAAAATATAGAAAACGTGATTTCTAATCACCTGCCTTTTCCAATTTTACACATAAAAATAAACAATAAAAAAAAAAACACATCATTGGTATCACCAGGTCCGAAAATGTCTAAACTATTAAAATAAAAAAAATATTTATTGTGTGGGAAAAACAGCATTACAAAAAATAGCCCATTTGCTGTTTTTTGATCATGTTGCACTCCCAAAAATGGAATTACAAGCTATCAAAACATCATATGTACCCCCAAAATGGTATCAATAAAAAATACAGCATGCCCCAGAAAAAATTAGCCTTCATACAACTCTGTAGATGGAAAAACAAAAAGCTTATGGCTGTCGGAATATGGAGATGCAAAGAAAAAACTTTTTTTAAGTTTTAATTTTTTAAAGTAATAAAACATAAGAAAAACTATGGTACATAAATTTGGTATTACCGTAATCATACCCAACTGCAGAATCAGGTTGTCATAATATTTTCAGTGAACAGTAAACACTGTAAACACAAAACCCCAAAAAAATCAAGGCAAATGTTTTTGTTTGTTTTTTAATACAAGCTACAGTACATTAAATGGAGCCATTAAAAAAACATGTCCTGCAAAAAAATAAGCCCTCATAAGGCTATGTGAGTGGAGAATTTAAAAAGTTATGATTCTTGGAAGATAGGGAGGAAAAAAACAAAACGTAAAATCAAAAATTGGCTGCGTCCTTAATGGGGTTGTCCCACAAAAATATTGTACATTTCAATATAGCGCCTGTATGTAAACAGTTTTGTAACTGAATTTAATTAAAAAATATAGTACAGCCACTAAGTTATTCAATGAAATCTGTCTGTATAGCGCCACCTGTTGTTGGTTCTTTTCCTTATTTCTCTATCCACCTGAGTGAGGTGGACACATGCTCAGTTCCATCCTTCAACTGTGAAAGGACACACACCCTTAAAATAAAACTAAAAGAGAAATTGGTGCAATAAATAAGGAGAGTTCTGGATCCATGTGAGGTACAGGGCTGGTTCTAGATTTGTTAGAAAGAGATTATCTTGTACAATATGATGTCTTATTTTCATTTTTTACTTTAATCATGGCATAACCCCTTTAAGTGGTTCATTTTTTAAGCCATTCTTTAAAGAAAATACTGAACCCACCAGACAACCCCTTTAATAACAGTCATCCTCCCTTTATTATCATACTCACAATGGTCAAGAATCAAATAGTCCTTACATGGTAAAGACAATGAGCAGGTAAAACTGAAGACTTTTTTCCTCCTTAAAAAGGCGTAGTTTAGTTGCTTTCAGTGGTATTTGTCGGGACGAATCTCAGCACTTATGCCGGAAACAGGCTGGATTCCCGCCAGGTACCATTATATGTGGCTTGGTGGTGCTTCAGCTTTTTCCAGCTATGCCGGACACGATAAACTCCGGCAGTCTGTTCGGGTAGAGGAACAGCCTGCCAGAAAAGTTTTGTGCTACTATGAAAATAACCTTATTACATATTGTACCCCAGTGAGGGTTGCACAGGGAGAGGAATGTGAAACCTTTCAGTGTTTCTATAGTACTTTTATCTGTTAAAGAGAATTTTAGAAAATTGTTGTAATCAGTTAATAAAAGAAAATAGTAGATTAAAATGTCAAGAATCACCATAAAGTGAAATCTGTTCCTTTAGAGGTGAAAGAATCAAATAACAGATTTACATGCAAGAAAAGCGCTACATGATAAATTTACACACCAAAAGTCACATTCTGTTAAACCACGGCGCTGCTTAGGCTTGAAAAGCATATCAGAGAGGAACAGATTCCAAGTGATGCGTTCACTCATAACTTACACAAAATGGTTTGCAGTATTTAATTTATCTCAAATCTGAGCGGCTTTTACTCTTGAGCTACCTTGCAGATAATAGCCATAGCCATACCCAACAACTGCACTTCCAACAAAGCAGTATCGGACATTTTCCAAGTCACATACTGTACCTCTCTATGTATGCCGCTTGGCTAAGGCAGGTTCTTGTGCGCTGTTGTATGCTCTTCGTAGGTTTTCTTACCAATGGACTTTTCTTTATTGGTGCTGCCTTTGAAATTGTAGCACTGAAATATATATATAAAAAAAAAAAATGAATTTACGCTATGACACAAGCATTGAAAATAGACGGCTTCACATTGTGTTTTTGTCATTAACATTGTGGTTTCTGGCATTTCTGACATTTACCCCCAATTAGGCCTGCACAATATATCGCCAAAGCAATCGCAATAAATCGCCATATCGCAATCGCCAATTGGCCAACCCAAAAATGCTGCAATTGTATTACCATATTTTTCGCTTTATAAAACGGGCTCCCACCCCCCCCCCCCCCCCAAAGTGGGGGGAAAATGGCAGTGCGTCTTATAAAGCGATGGTTGACTTTTTACGTGGCTGACACGGATGTATCGCCGGCCGCTATGTTGCACAGCGCGGCCGGCGATGCATCAGTTACAGTATGGGGAGGGAGAAGGGGCTGGAGGCAAGTCGTTATTTTAATGAACAAATGTTCTTTTATTTATTCTATTTTATTTATCTGTTCTGTGCAGTGCTATTAAGAAAATGGCAAGTTTTGTATTTTGTACTTTTGCAGTAATGCAAATGTTATTTAATTTAGTAAAATATGTTTTATTTTGAAAAACACTGTGCATTTCAGTTCTTGAGTTAAGCATAACTACATTTCAGCATTATCAGTAATTTCTGTGTGCTTTTGCCTTGAAAATCCAAGCAAATAGACCTCTAGCACAATTCCCTTAAAATATTGCATCGCATATTGGTATCGCAATTTTTAGGGCCCTAATCACAATCGCACAAAATTCCCATATTGTGCAGCCCTACCCCCAATGGATGACACTGGTACAGGCATACAGTTATATCCATCACCAATAGGCTCCCATGTAAATTGTAAAAAACTAAAAAAATTATTGCATGCCTCTGTATGCTATATGTGCAGCAAAAGTAAGGGTATACCAACATATAGCAGGCTAGCAGAGGTCATAAGGGTAATGTTTTGATCTCCATTCAGTGAATTAGGTAGAATGACCTGCTTTTGTCTACTCAATAACTAGAGAGAATGTGCTTTTCTGGTACAGCAGTAGTTACATATGTTCTTCTGGTGGAAGATTTGGCATCTGAAGACCCTACATGAAGGTTCAGAGACAACCAGACAATGGTGAACCACTGCGAGCTTTATAGAACTCCCGAACATAATCCATGTCTACATCTCATTTGAGACCCTTCTTCATTAAGGAACTGTCTCACTCTAACACGATGAGCTCCAATTTTAAATACAGGTCAGGCAGCTGTTGTCCAAGCTATGATACTATGTTCCTGACTCCCCTACAAACATGGATCTTTTATTCAGCTCGAAGCGGTGTAGTAGACAAATGTGTTGGAAACAACTCATCCCCGGCAAAAACAAAATTATTGGTCTCCTCAGACAAGAGAATTAAGTTGTGTGATTTGCATACGGATTAGATCTTCTCCAAGATATATTAGTTACCCTTTTTTGCCAAAAAAAGAAGCAGAATCCGAAGAAAGGCAAAAACCTTTCTAAATGCACCAGGATACAGTTGACATTTAAAAGTTACTGAAGGCAGGTTAGATGTGGGACAAATCATATCACAAAATACAGCTTTATGTACATTTTATGTCAAAAGTACTGTAAAATCCAGACACCACTGAGCAGTTCATAGCGACATACCAACCATTAAACATTACGGTCCAAACCTCATCCAGAGGTTTAAAGTATTATAGTGATTGATGGTCACCGCTACAAGAAAGAAGCACAATAAGTAACCTGCATTGTTAGAACTAAGATGGGAAGGTGGGATTCTTTTCTCTGTGGCAGCAATATACAGGCATTAGAAGTGTTTCCGAAGTCAATCAATAGGATAGACAAAACATTTGACAGCAATAATCTCAAATAAAGACAGGTCATGCTGTATATGTCTATTACGAGTCAGGGCATCAACAGAAGGTAGATTAGATGGATGGGGTGCATATCTCACCGAGAATGCTCAGTTGGGGAGGTAAAAGAATCCAGGAAACATAGAAACATAGAATGTGTCGGCAGATAAGAACCATTTGGCCCATCTAGTCTGCCCAATATATCTGAATCCTATGAATAGTCCCTGGTCCTATCTTATATGAAGGATAGCCTTATGCCTATCCCATGCATGCTTAAACTCCTTCACTGTATTTGCAGCTACCACTTCTGCAGGAAGGTTATTCCATGCATCCACTACTCTCTCAGTGAAGTAATACTTCCTTATATTACTTTTAAACCTTTGCCCCTCTAATTTAAAACTGTGTCCTCTTGTGGTAGTTTTTCTTCTTTTAAAAATGCTCTCCTCCTTTACCGAGTTGATTCCCTTTATGTATTTATAAGTTTCTATCATATCCCCTCGGTCTCTTCTTTCTTCCAAGCTATACATATTAAGGTCCTTTAACCTTTCCTGGTAAGTTTTATCCTGCAATCCATGTACTAGTTTAGTAGCTCTTCTCTGAACTCTCTCTAGAGTATCTATATCCTTCTGGAGATTTGGCCTCCAGTACTCCGCACAATACTCCAAGTGAGGTCTCACCAGTGTTCTGTACAGTGGCATAAGCACTTCACTCTTTCTACTGCTTATACCTCTCCCTATACATCCAAGCATTCTGCTGGCATTTTGTGCTGCTCTATTACATTGTCTTCCCACCTTTAAGTCTTCTGAAATAATTACTCCTAAATCCCTTTCCTCAGATACTGCGGTCAGGACTGTGTCAAATATTCTATATTCTGCCCTTGGGTTTTTACGCCCCAGGTGCATTATCTTGCACTTATCCACATTAAATTTCAGTTGCCAGAGTTCTGACCATTCTTCTAGTTTTCCTAAATCCTTTTCCATTTGGCGTTTCCCTCCAGGAACATCAACCCTGTTACATATCTTTGTGTCATCAGCAAAAAGACAAACCTTACCATCGAGGCCTTTTGCAATATCACTTATGAAGATATTAAACAAAATTGGTCCCAGTACAGATCCCTGTGGAACCCCACTGGTAACATGACCTTGTTTTGAATGTTCTCCATTGACTACAACCCTCTGTTGTCTGTCACTCAGCCACTGCCTAATCCACTCAACAATATGGGAGTCCATGCTCAATGACTGCAGTTTATTGATAAGTCTTCTGTGTGGGACAGTGTCAAAAGCCTTACTAAAATCTAGATATGCGATGTCTACTGCACCTCCACCGTCTATTATTTTAGTCACCCAGTCAAAAAAATCTATAAGATTAGTTTGACATGATCTCCCTGAAGTAAACCCATGTTGTTTTTCATCTTGCAATCCATGGGATTTTAGATGTTCCACAATCCTATCCTTTAATAGGGTTTCCATTAATTTGCCTACTATTGATGTCAGACTCACTGGTCTATAGTTGCTCGATTCCTCCCTACTACCTTTCTTGTGAATGGGCACGACATTTGCCAATTTCCAATCTTCCGGGACGACTCCTGTTACTAATGATTGGTTAAATAAATCTGTTAACGGTTTTGCCAGCTCACCACTAAGCTCTTTTAATAATTTTGGGTGTATCTCATCAGGCCCCTGTGACTTATTTGTCTTCACTTTAGACAGCAAACTTAGAACATCTTCCTCTGTAAAGACACATGCATCAAACGATTTATTAGTCATCCTTTCTAGTGGAGGTCCTTCTCCTTTTTCTTCTGTAAAAACTGAACAGAAGTATTCATTAAGGCAGTCGGCTAGCCCTTTATTCTGTTCTACATACCTTCCGTCCTTTGTTTTTAATTTAGTTATTCCTTGTTTTAATTTCCTTTTTTCATTTATATATCTGAAGAATGTCTTATCCCCTTTTTTCATAGACTGAGCTAGTTTTTCTTCTGCCTGCGCTTTAGAAGTTCTTATAACTTGCTTGGCCTCTTTCTGCCTAATCTTGTAGATTTCCTTATCTTCATTGCTCTGGTTTTTTTTATAATTACAAAATGCTAGCTTTTTATTTTTAATGATTTGGGCCACTTCTGCTGAGTACCACAGTGGTCTCTTCCTTTTTTTGCTTTTACTGACAAGTCTAATGCAATTTTCTGTTGCCTTCAATAATGCACCTTTTAAGTAGTCCCATTTCTCCTGGACTCCATGTAATCCGTTCCAGTCTGATAAGGACTCATTTATGACTAATTTCATTTTTGAAAAGTCTGTTTTTCTAAAATCTAAAACTTTTGTTTTTGTGTGGTGGGACTCTTTCACAGTTCTTATATTAAACCACACTGACTGGTGATCACTAGATCCCAAGGTTTCGCCTACAATGAATACCAAATCCAAAATGGCCTCCCTCCGGGTTGGCTCCTCAACCATTTGTTGTAGGGATAACCCCAGTAGGGAATTTAGAATATCTGTACTCCTGGTAGAACTTGCTATTTTGGTTTTCCAGTTTATATCTGGAAGATTGAAATCTCCCATAATGATAACTTTTCCTTTCATTGTCATTTTAGCTATTTCTTCAACTAGTAGATCATCTAGTTCTTTAACTTGACCAGGTGGTCTATATATCACACCTACACGAGTTACTGCATGATTAGCAAACTGCAACGTAACCCAAACTGACTCTATGTTGGCCTCACCAACTTGTATTAGGTTAGATTTAATGCTATCTTTCACATACAGGGCCACTCCTCCTCCTTTCTTGCCTTCTCTGTCTCTTCTGTATAAAGAGTACCCTGGTATGGTTATGTCCCAGTCATTTCTTTCATTAAACCATGTCTCCGTAACAGCCACTAAATCTACATTCTCAGATGCCATTATTGACCCAAGTTCATTTATTTTTATACCTAAACTGCGAGCATTTGTAGACAGGACTCTGAGCTTATCATTTCTTAACCTCTGTGCTTCTAACCTGTTCTGGCATTGTTTCGGGGGGCAATTGGACTCTTTTATTTTCACTCTTTTGCCCCCCCCCCCCCCTTCCTAGTTTAAATACTCTTTCGCAAATTCTTGGAGTTGTTCACTAAGTAAATTTGGTTGGTTTCAGCGATGTGTAGTTTGCTGAATCACCTTTCTTTAAAGTTTTTTATGGACCTGTATTTTTATGTAATGGCCAGTAGTTGTCGGTAGTGGGACATGCCATTCCCTCTTCACTCCAGTAGAATACTTTCCCTTAGCCTGAGGCAAACCCAAGTGTAGCTGCTGGACTCACAGTGAGGATAAACTTATTCAGCCTCAGTGCTGGAAGCTGCTTGAGCTGTGGGCTGTGTAAATCCTAATATCCAGTGTTATGCACAAAAAAAAAAAAAACACTGTTTACTTAGAGTCCAGACAGGCAAAGACTTTTATTTTGTTGTTTGTGTTCAATTTTAGTGCTGTGAATTTACGCAAGTTAATGTATAATTTAGATGGGGGAAAAAACGGTATTGGACTTTTTAAACTGCTTAATCCTGTTTAATCTATCACTACCGACCCCGTTCACACCCGGATCCTAACAATAGACAGATAAGATAGAAAGATGTTGCATGGCCCTCACTACTATTGTTTTAAATGTATGGATTTGTTTGTTCACAAACCCTCGGATTGTAAAGTGCTGCTGAATAAACAGACATTATAGAAATAAAAAGTATGATGGTTGGACAGACAGAAAGTGTAAGCTCTTGCAAGACCCTTACTCCTATTGTCTGTAATGTATGGTTTTGTCTGTTCCCATACTCTCAAATTGTGAAGTGCTGCAGGACATGTCAACATCGTAGAAATAAAAATTTGGATGGGTGGATGGATTGACAGATAGACACTGTAGAAACACACTTTCACAAATTAGTAGACCGAGGGGGTCATTTATTAAACAGAACACAATAACAATCTGACACAGACTGCGGCGCAAAGGTCCTCTGTGCCCCAATCTGGATTTCTCCCCACTCAAGCCAGGTGTAAAAAGGTGGGTGTGGTGTGGGCGTGGAAAGGGACAGGCCGGCAAGCTCGTTTCATTTAACATTTTCTACGCCTGATGCCTCTTCATAACTCTGGCGGATCCATTGCAGGGCCTTATTAAGACAAGCGTCTAAAACACTGGTCTTAATAAATGTGCCCCAAAGCATTTTTTTCAAGTTCTAACCCAAAAAAGTAGAGAATGCTGAAAACCTTGCACAGAGTAAGTATATACGTGAGACATATAAGGGATGTCAGAATAGCATTAGTTTCTCAAATATCTGCATATAAGATCCTGCCATCATGTCTGAACCTAACAGTGCAGGATAATGCCATATGTGGGAGAAGGTAATTCTACGTCAATCTCCCAGGTTACAGAATAGTCTGACAGGCCAAAGGAACATATTCATGTAAAAAAGTCCTTCATTTTGTCTGTTCTACTGTAGAGAGAATAGCAGAATATTGGCATGAAGGGTTCCAACCATGTGGCCCAAAGGAAAGAAGAAAGCACTAATGACGAGGGGTGAGTCATCTGCAAGAAACTCTATACTCCTTGGTCCCTCATTAAGCAGTTCTTCCATCTGTCAAATTATTCATTTCAATTCACTAGCTCAATGTAGAATGAAGGTAGTTCAACTTCCATGGTATAATTTTTCCAGATGCCAATATTAGACACATGATTTTTTCTGAGCCTGCAACTGACAAGAGACGTGAGAAAGTAGAATGTGCATGAGGTGCTTGTGTTGTGAGGTGCAATGTGATGAACAGCTTTACCTCAAAATGTTATAATGATTCAGTGACCAACGTGTGGAACAGAGGCGCTACCTCTACAACATGATGATGCTGAATGAGGAACTCATATCACCACCCATAGTACAGTGGCATGGAAAAGCTTGGCCACCCCTTGTCAAAATTACTGTTACTGTGAACAATTAAGCAAGCTGAAGATGTAATGATCTCTGAAAGGTATAAAGTTAAAAACACACTTTTCAACATTTTAAGCATTATCAGTCAACTTTTTTGGTTTTGTACAATTTTTTTGTGAAAAGGGAAAGGAGTACTTGCAAAACTATGTGATCCCAAGGAGATTTGAGCACTCAGATTACTTTGACTGAGGTCTCATGAAAAGAACACCTCTCCAACCATTGAGCATGGGGTGGATCAATCATGCTTTGGGGTTGTGTTGCAGAGGGAAGAATGGATTCAATGAAACTGAAGTTGAAAAAAGAATGGATTCCACAAATAAATAATTATCTTAAACACACCTGAAAATTCACAATATACAGTCGTGGCCAAAAGTTTTGAGAATGACTCAGATATTGGAAATTGGAAAAGTTGCTGCTTAAGTTTTTATAATAGCAATTTGCATATACTCCAGAATGTTATGAAGAGTGATCAGATGAATTGCATAGTCCTTCTTTGCCATGAAAATTAACTTAATCCCCCAAAAACCTTTCTACTGCATTTCATTGCTGTCATTAAAGGACCTGCTGAGATCATTTCAGTATTAGTCTTGTTAACTCAGATGAGAATGTTAACAAGCACAAGGCTGGAGATCATTATGTCAGGCTGATTGGGTTAAAATGGCAGACTTGACCTGTTAAAAAGGAGGGTGATGCTTGAAATCATTGTTCTTCCATTGTTAACCATGGTGACCTGCAAAGAAACACGTGCAGCCATCATTGCATTGCATAAAAATGGCTTCACAGGCAAGGATATTGTGGCTACTAAGATTGCACCTCAATCAACAATTTATAGGATCATCAAGAACTTCAAGGAAAGAGGTTCAATTCTTGTTAAGAAGGCTCCAGGGCGTCCAAGAAAGTCCAGCAAGCGCCAGGATCGTCTCCTAAAGAGGATTCAGCTGCGGGATCAGAGTGCCACCAGTGCAGAGCTTGCTCGGCAGCAGGCAGGTGTGAGCGCATCTGCACGCACAGTGAGGCGAAGACTTTTGGAAGATGGCCTGGTGTCAAGAAGGGCAGCAGGAGAAAAGGCTTGTCCGGAGAAGAAAAGGTGAGCGCTACCATCAGTCCTGTGTCATGCCAACAGTAAAGTATCCTGGGACCATTCATGTGTGGGGTTGCTTCTCATCCAAGGGAGTGTGCTCACTCACAATTTTGCCCAAAAACACAGCCATGAATAAAGAATGGTACCAAAACACCCTCCAACAGAAACTTCTTCCAACAATCCAACAACAGTTTGGTGAAGAACAATGCATTTTCCAGCACGATGGAGCACCGTGCCATAAGGCAAAAGTGATAACTAAGTGGCTCGGGGACCAAAACGTTGACATTTTGAGTCCATGGCCTGGAAACTTCCCAGATCTTAATCCCATTGAGAACTTGTGGTCAATCCTCAAGAGGCGGGTGGACAAACAAAAACCTACTAATTCTGACAAACTCCAAGAAGTGAAAAAAAGTGGTTTTAGAGATCCGCTCACCTCTGTTCCTCCACGGTAGGTGCACCAACCACGGTTTGAGTACACCCCTCAAAAATGTGGTTTGAAATAGAAAAAATGTGGATGGGCACTCTATATGAAGGTAAATAGGACGTAATTTATTGATAAAATTTCATAAAATGCAAACAATGTATATACCAAAATAAAATAAAATATAATATACACACTCTATATCAAAATCTATAAAAATTTGGAAACAGATCAAATCATCAAGCTGCTTCCCGAAGCTGAGGCTAATATCCAATATAGATCTCACTTTTTAACAGAACTGGTTTGTTCTGAAAGTGAGGTTTTATAATGGATAGAATTGTTCGGACACACAGTCTCCGTTGTAAATGATAGTGTCTGTCCAAATATGCATATACAAGTTAAAATAACATATATAATTTCATTAGTACAAATATATGGTCCTATTAAATATAGCCACTTGAATTTCTTGTTTGGAATCCTTGATAATTTTAAATGCTATATATAACAAAGTCCTGCTCAAATTGAAACTCTTTGTGAATGGTGAACAGTCTCCTTTTGTATCCACATGGAGTTCGCTACAGATATGACCGGTCTTTCTAGTGTTAATCTTTAAGATAACGGCATCCAAGTCGAGTCACTATAGTGAAAGTCCTTAATGGTACAATCGTTAATTTCTAACGATAATTTGTTTTCCCTTAGTCCTAACAGCAGCACAGATGGGGTTAACTGCCCCTGTGGACTGGTAGGACCGGCGGAATTTTTAATGAGCCCAAGAACCAATAAACGATCTTCAGCTCCCTGAAAGGGAGGAGATCACCCCCCAGCCCACTGTGTCTTTAACAAGTATGATGTAAATTAGGGAGGGATATTTGTGTGCTGCTGTTAGGACTAAGGGAAAACAAATTATCGTTAGAAATTAACGATTCCCTTACGTCCTACCAGCAGCACAGATGGGGAGATAGCAAGATAAAACCCCTAGGGAGGGTCCTCATGCCTGGCAGAAGTAAGAACTGTCTGCCCGAAAGCCGAAAACTCTGCCATCCTAGCATCTATCCTATAATGGGAGATGAAGGTTGACTCAGAGCTCCAGGAGGCCGCCTTACAGATCAACTCTAAGGGGAGAAGGCTTCTTTCCGCAACCGAGGTGGAGACCGCCCTAGTAGAATGGGCTCTCACAAACTCGGGAGGATCTAAGGTTTGGGAGACAAAAGCTTCCTTAATGGCCTCCTTGATCCAGCGACTAATGGTGGCTTTAGACGCTTTACGGCCTTTAGACTTACCGGCAAACAGGATAAGGAGATTCTCATCTATCCTGAACTCTCTGGATCTATCCACATAGATCTGGAGGCATCTAGAAATATCCAGCGGATCTCTAGCTGGAGTATCAGAGGAGGAGGCTGTAAACAAAACTGGTAAGGAGATTACCTGGTTGATATTCTGAAAAGTAGGCACCTTAGGTCTGAAGTATGGTAGAAACTTCAGGAGTACTCTGTCCTGTAAGAAAATAATATATGGATGAATTGCAGAGAAAGCCTGCAATTCAGAAACTCTTTTGGCTGAGGCTATAGCCAGAAGAAAAACCATCTTTAAAGTCAAATATTTGAAATCAACCTCCTCCAAAGGCTCGAAGGGGGAAGATGCTAGACCCCTGAGCACTACTGAAAGATCCCACTGGGGAATGGGTTTCAGTATAGTAGGCTTTAGTCTTTCCGCCCCTTTCAGGAAGCGTTTGATGAGTGGATCCCGAGAGTATGGCCTGTTGAGACAGGCCGAGATGGCACACATTTGTACCTTCAAGGTAGCTGGAGATAGGCCTCTATCTAATCCGTCCTGAAGGAAATGTAGTATCGCAGGAAGGGGCGGATCTGCAGACGCCACCTGTTTGGAATCACACCATGCCACGAAGATTCTCATGATCCTGGAGTAGGCCTTGTTTGTAGACTCTGCTCGGGAATGCGACAAAGTTCTCAGGACCGACTCGGAAAGCCCTTCTATGTTGGGAAGGGGCTGATCAACCTCCAGGCTGTCAGGTTGAACCTGTGCAGATCTGGGCAGAGGTGAGTGTCCCACGACACCAGGGTCTGCTCCGGGGGGAGTCTCCAGTATTGTCCCCGACTCATCTGAATGAGCTGGGTAAACCAGGATCTTTTGGGCCAAAACGGTATGATGGCTATTACCGAGGCCTGATCCTGACGGATTTTCATCAATACCCTCGGTATCATGGAAAAAGGAGGGAAGATGTAAGCCAGCCTGAACCTCCACGGTATCGACAGAGCATCTATCGCCAGGGGGTTGTCTTCCCGGTACAGGGAACAGAACCTCAGCACCTTGGCGTTGAACCTGGTTGCCATGAGGTCCACCTCTGGCATACCCCAACTGTGAACTAGCTGCCTGAAGACCTCCGGATGCAGAGACCACTCCATGGTCGGTAATCCTCGACTTAAGCGGTCTGCTATCATATTGAGGGAACCTCGGATATGAACGGCAGATAGATGGGAAAGGTTCAGCTCTGCCCACCGAAGAATCACCCCGATCTCTGATAGAAGGGGTAATGACCTTGTGCCTCCCTGCTTGTTTATATAGAGAACCGCAGTCATATTGTCTGACTGGACTTTCACCGCTTTGCCCCGAATCTGAGGGGCGAAGTGAAGGAGGGCTAGCCGGATAGCTCGCATCTCGCGAAGATTGGAAGAAAGATGCCGCTCCAGGGGGGACCAAGATCCCTGCACTTGGGATCCGTCCAGGTGAGCGCCCCAGCCTACAAGGGACGCGTCTGTAGTCAATATGACCCAAACTGGTTGGGTCATAGACTTCCCTGCTGGCAGTCGAAACCACCATCTGAGGGAATTCCGGGTTTGACCGGACAGGGAGCACAGGGAATCTAGCCCCGCAGGGCTGCCGTTCCATAAGTGTAAGACCTCCGACTGAAGAGGACGGAGGTGCCATAGCGCCCAAGGGACTGCGTCCGCAGCCGCTGACATGAGCCCCACCATCTTCATGAGAGTCCGAATAGAGACTCGACGAGGGACATGAAGGACCTTTGCCAGGTCCTGAATCCGCGCTTTCCTTTCTTGAGTCAACCGGAGGGACATCTCCACAGAGTCGACCACGAATCCTAAATATTGGATTGAAGATGATGGGCTCACATTCGACTTCTGCCAGTTGATGATCCAGCCTAGGCGGAGAAGAAAGGAGATTGCGATCTGAAGATGGTGGGTAAGGATCGGAACTGAAGAGGCTATGAAAAGCCAATCGTCCAGATAAGGAATGATAGTCAGACCTTGGAGTCTCAATGCTGCCACCACCGATACCACCACCTTGGTGAAGATAAGGGGGGCAGAAGAGATTCCGAAGGGGAGCGCGGTGAACTGAAAGTGCCTGCGAACCCCTGAAATCTGGACCGCGATCCTGAGAAATTTCCGGAAGGCGGAATGGATCGGGATGTGAAGGTAAGCATCTTTGAGGTCCAGGGTAGCCATGACATCCCCGAGGTTGAGGATATGGGTGACTGACCTTATGGTTTCCATACGAAACCTTGTTTTCCTTATAAATCGATTGAGAAATCTCAAATCGATGATAATCCGGAGGTCTCCCGTCTTCTTGGGAACCAGGAACACTGGTGAATAAATGCCTAGGCCTCTCTCCCCTGCCGGCACCTCCTCTAGGGCTCCCTTGGAGATATAGTCCTGGATGTAAGATTCCAGGACCACTTGTTTGGCCGGCCCGAAGTTTCGTGTAGCGACGAATCTCTCTGGGGGGAGAGAGAGAAAGTCTACCCGGTACCCGACGGAGACCAAGTTCAGAACCCAAGGGTCTGCGATCAACTGACTCCAGGAGTCTTTGAAAAAGGAGAGACGGCCCCCCACGGGTGTTTGGGGGAGTGGTATGGGAAAGTCTAGAGGAGACACTGCAGGGGCAGCAGGGCTTATCCAAGAGCCTCGAGGAGGCCCATAGTCAGGAGGGTTTTGCCTCCTTGGCGGGTTTACGGGAGCGCCTCGAATACTTACGAGACGGTCCCCCCCAATCTCTGCGCCTAGATTGCTGCCCCGGGCGTCCTTCGCGCCTCTTTCCCTGCCTGGGGCGTCCCCGAAAGGGCTGCTGGGGGAGGCTCTTCCCCTTTTTGTCGGAGAGCCCCTCCATTATCTTGTCCAATTCGGACCCGAACAGCCTGTTTGGTTCGAAGGGGAGCCCACAGAGGTTGAATTTGGACGCGTTGTCCGCGATCCAGGGTTTCAGCCAAAGTGGTCTGCGGGCAGCCGAAACTAAGGCCATAGTTTTGGCGGCCAGCTTCAGCTGCATCTGGGTGGAGTCAACTAGGAAGTCCATAGCCAGGTTGGCTGATTTGAAGGCTGCCAGGATATCATCCCTGGATACGCTCTGGTCCACGTCTGTTTGGATCTGGTTGAGCCTAGAGCGTAAATAGGTGGCCACTTCAGTGGCCGCGATTGAAGTTGACGCGGAGGCAGCGGCCGCCGCATAACTCCTCCTAAGGGTGCACTCTGCCCTCCGATCAAGAGGGTCCTGCAGACTAGACCCATCGTCTGCGGGGACTAGAGTGCGCCGGGACAACTTGGCTATAGCCATGTCCACCTTGGGAACGGAACCCCACGATTCCACCAAGGGTTTAGCCATCGGGTACATGAGTTTAAACTTTCTGGTGAGAACTGGGCCTTTCTCAGGTTTGCGCCATTCTGTGCGCATCACAGAGAGAAGGGTCTCATCCGCTCTGAAGACACGCTGTGTCCGTACGGCGGGATCGGAGGACTCCCCAATGTCAACATCCTGGTCCCCCGACCTGATGGACTTAAGTAACTTCTGCGTCTTTTCTGGAGGGAAAAAGCAAGAAGTATTTTCTTCTTCCTCAGAAGAAGACCCCACCGACCAGGGGGTAGGTCTTTCGAGTGGTGCGACTGGAGCGACCACATCCATGGGAGTCTGAGAGGGTGCTGGTAACCTCTCATTGAGTAAATGCACCACTCCCTTAATGGAATCATCCACGTATGTCTTCGTCCACTGAAACATTTCCTGCATCGTGGGTTCCGTGGATGTCGTGCGACAACTCTCACACCTAGAATAGGGACAGCCGTCGTCTAGGGGCGTGTTGCAATCAAAACACGCCAAATGCTTCCTCTTGGCCCCAGACTTTCGCTGATCCGGATCCCTGGGGGAAGCCATAGTCTGTAATTGGAAAGAAAAGACAGGTCATAACACCTAAAAAAATTGGAGGTGGAGAAACAAGACCTTAAGGGGGCCCACCAGCACTAGAAGAAAAATAGAGCTGCAGCAGAGGAACACACAAACCCACGTCAAGCAATACTACTAAGGATATCACAAGGCGCAGGGAACTCTGGAGCTAGCTTGTCAAAGCGATGCAACCAGAGCACTGAATGACAGGCTCTGGGCGCTTAAAAGGAGAAAGCCCCGCCCCCTGGGCGGGTCCCAGATCGTGAATAGCCCAGATATATAAGAGAGCCAAATACTGGCTCAGCCTGCTGTAGATAGCTCCCCTGGTTCATCCTGGATCCCAGGATGTATATAGGGGAGCAACTTTAATCAGGGAGGTGAGGATAAAACCTCAGATCGCGCTGCGAAGAAACCGGAAGTGACGTAGCGCACCAAGTGCGCGTCACTTCCGGAAGATGGCGGCGCCCATAGAGCCGCATGCATGCGGCGATGGGAAAGAACAGACACCAGAAAAAACTGAAAGGAGAGGGGAGGGGGACACCCCACTCCCCGACGGTCCCCAGGTACAAAAAATCGCCGCAATCAGCCTAAAATAAAGGCAAAGAAAGAGAGCCAAAAAACGGGGCGATCCTATATAGACGAAAGGAGCCCCTGACACTCTCAGCTCCCTGAAAGGGAGCGATACGCCAGTCCAACCTGTCCAAAGGACAGAAAAAAACACAGTGGGCTGGGGGGTGATCTCCTCCCTTTCAGGGAGCTGAAGATCGTTTATTGGTTCTTGGGCTCATTAAAAATTCCGCCGGTCCTACCAGTCCACAGGGGCAGTTAACCCCATCTGTGCTGCTGGTAGGACGTAAGGGAATGGATCTTTCTTCCTCAATTGGTAATATGTATTGCGTCAAGAAAAGTTTTTTACCCACAATGTGGGCTTACCTTTGCCTATAGTTTACGGGAACTTGCGACTCAGTTTGTTCTCCACATAGTGCGCCGGCGTCCCGGCTGCAGAGTTGATCGCGTCCCACGTGTCTCTGCTGCTAATTAGCAGGAGCTGGTTTGGTATAGAGAACACGTCTTTTTTCGGCGCAGGTAGATGACGTCTTTTCAATTCGTTCAAATGGGTTCGAAATATTCCTTTTTCTTCTTAGTGCACTTAAGTTCTTTGAGATCGGGGTATCTTTCAAGGTCCTACGCGTAGGACCTTGAAAGATACCCCGATCTCAAAGAACTTAAGTGCACTAAGAAGAAAAAGGAATATTTCGAACCCATTTGAACGAATTGAAAAGACGTCATCTACCTGCGCCGAAAAAAGACGTGTTCTCTATACCAAACCAGCTCCTGCTAATTAGCAGCAGAGACACGTGGGACGCGATCAACTCTGCAGCCGGGACGCCGGCGCACTATGTGGAGAACAAACTGAGTCGCAAGTTCCCGTAAACTATAGGCAAAGGTAAGCCCACATTGTGGGTAAAAAACTTTTCTTGACGCAATACATATTACCAATTGAGGAAGAAAGATCCATTGTACCATTAAGGACTTTCACTATAGTGACTCGACTTGGATGCCGTTATCTTAAAGATTAACACTAGAAAGACCGGTCATATCTGTAGCGAACTCCATGTGGATACAAAAGGAGACTGTTCACCATTCACAAAGAGTTTCAATTTGAGCAGGACTTTGTTATATATAGCATTTAAAATTATCAAGGATTCCAAACAAGAAATTCAAGTGGCTATATTTAATAGGACCATATATTTGTACTAATGAAATTATATATGTTATTTTAACTTGTATATGCATATTTGGACAGACACTATCATTTACAACGGAGACTGTGTGTCCGAACAATTCTATCCATTATAAAACCTCACTTTCAGAACAAACCAGTTCTGTTAAAAAGTGAGATCTATATTGGATATTAGCCTCAGCTTCGGGAAGCAGCTTGATGATTTGATCTGTTTCCAAATTTTTATAGATTTTGATATAGAGTGTGTATATTATATTTTATTTTATTTTGGTATATACATTGTTTGCATTTTATGAAATTTTATCAATAAATTACGTCCTATTTACCTTCATATAGAGTGCCCATCCACATTTTTTCTATTTCAAACTCCAAGAAGTGATCATGAAAGAATGGGTTGCTACCAGTCAGGAATTGGCCCAGAAGTTGATTGAGAGCATGCCCTGTCGAATTGCAGAGGTCCTGAAAAAGAAAGGTCAACACTGCAAATACTGACTCTTTGCATAAATGTCATGTAATTGTCAATAAAAGCCTTTGAAGCGTATGAAGTGTGTGTAATTATATTTCACTACATCACAGAAACAACTGAAACAAAGATCTAGAAGCAGTTTAGCAGCAAACCTCTTGAAAACTAATATTTGAGTCATTCTCAAAACTTTTGCCCACGACTGTACTACCTCAAAAGGCTCAAGCTGTAGATTTTACCATGGCCTCCCGAGTCCCCTGATCTGAACATCATTGAAAATCTGTGAATAGACCTCAAAAGAGCAGTGCATGCAAGACGACACACAGAACTGGAAGACTTTTGCAAAGAAGAATGGAAGGAAATCCCTCAAACAAGACTCTTGGCTGGCTACAAAATGCATTCACAAGCTGTTAAACTTGTCAAAGGGGGTGCTACTAGGTACTAACCATACAAGGTGCCCAAAGTTTTACTTCGGGCCCTTTTCCTTTTTTGTTATTTTTAAAATGTAAAAGATGAAGAAAAAAAATGTTTTTGCTTAAAATATAAAGGGAAAGTTTCATCTTTAATTTTATACCTTTTGGAGATCATTTCCTCTTCAATTTGCTTAAAGGGGTTGTCTCACTTCAGCAAGTGGCATTTATTATGTACAGGAAGTTAATACAAGCCACTTACTTATGTATTGTGATTGTCCATATTGCGTCCTTTGCTGGCTGGATTCATTTTTAAATCACATTATACACTGCTTGTTTCCATGGTTACGACCACCCTGCAAACTATCAGCAGTGGTCGTGCTTGCACCGTAACAGAGAAAGTGTCGCCCTCTCTGGTGGCTGGGACCATGGGTGGGCACATAGGCCGGTGCTTTTTCCTATAGTGTGCAAGTAGGGCTACCGCTGCTGGATTGCAGGGTGTTCGTAACCATGGAAACAAGCAGTGTATAATTTGATGAATAAATGAATCCAGCCAGCAAAGGAGGCAATATGGACAATACATTAGTAAGTGGCTTGTATTAACTTTCTCTATATGATAAATGCCACGTGCTGAAGTGAGACATCCCTTTAACTGTTCACAGTAATAATGATTTTAACCAGGGGTGCCAAACCTTTGCATGCTACTGTAAATCTGTGAGAATGTTTTGCACCATCTGTTGTTTATAAAGATGCCCGTCATAATGTAGACACATCCTCTAGAAGTCTATGTGCCGAAATGAAATCTACGGTAGATCAGAGCTGCCGTAGATTCCTGTCTTATTTGTGGCAGAAAACTGGCGCAAATAAAGCTAAAGTAGCTCGGTGGCCCCACCTTCTCCTACACTACGACTCCTTTTAGGAAAGCGATGAGGGACTCGTAAAAACAACACTTGCAACAAAAATTGTTGCAAGTGGCCTTTAAAAAGTCACGAACACGGCGTGCCAATAACAGCGCAGGCCACCTTCTAGAAGAAGCCTGCAGCCTGATCTGCTTCATTTATCATGGGAATGGAGTTAGGTCAGTATTATTTTTATTATTTATCAGGGGCACTATAACTTTGTGGGGGGCACTAAACGGACACTATTACTGTGTTGAGGGGTACTATTAGGGTACATTTACCATACTGCGCACTTTGTGGATACCATTTAGGGTGAACTAATACTGTGATGACGGCACTAAAGGATACTTTTGCTAACTGGGGGCCACCAAGGGGACATTTTCAATGTATAAGGGTACTATGTGGGTCTTAATAAAAAAAACGAATTCATTTTCATATTACCCAGATTAGGTTAGCTTAGATTTTACATTAAGAACAAGCAAATACGGTCATAACATAGTGTACACATTATCTCGACAAAAAATAAATAAAAAAAATACAACTTTTCAAATTTTTGGGGCTAACTTTCCCTTAAAAACAATAGTGTTAGTACACTTAGTATAGCTCCACCTTGCAACATATAAGCATTAGTACTGAGAACACCTCTGCTGTATGATTCAATCACATGTATACTAGATCCAAAGAACCAAGAATATATGTGTGGAATCATGTTCGATACCCTGTGAGCACAGAATATATGATTCAATCTTTACATTCATCTTCGCACAGATTTTGGCCATGCTGCAGCACATATACAACACAAACCGTTCTTCACGGGTAATAAAACTCAGCTTTTACAGATCAAGAGAGTTTAAACTTGTGGTGCTGATATCCGTTTCACTGTAAACACACTGAGGTAAGTCTTGAAGCGCAGCAGCCTCATGCATCTTTCCAGGAGGAGAGCTCATTAGTGAGATCAGCTGAATAAAGTGCTAAAGTGCAATAATGTTGATTCATGGCTCCCCAGGTGAAGGCTCCTTCCCCTCCCTGCAAGCCATGGAGTAACATTATAGACATCAGCTCTTTATTGGACTGCTCCGTCTAATTACCCTTCTTCCTGGCAAGATGCATGATGCCATTTTCATTGCATCGGAGAAGTTAATTAGGTTTGATTTGCTAATAAAATCCACAAACGGAAAGCCTTGTCAGGTTTTTTTCTGCTTCTTAGTCTTCTGGTGTTGTCACCCCCTTTGTTTGTATATATTACAGTACATTTCCTTAATATGCTTTGAGGCTGGTAATTAAAAAGTCTGTTAGCTACTCGCACCATTCAGATTAGCTGGGATAGATGGATGAATGAACACTTGGTAAAATAGACTGGTATTGGAAGCTCCTGAGGAATTCCCCAAATCATATAAAATGAGCAAACTCAGAATTAGGGTGCTATTACGTTAGCTCAAAGCAAGTCTGGCCCAGTTACCAAACACACAAGTAAATACAGTAGCGCCCTTACATGGGATGGTCAGTTTCCTATATTGATGACCTATCCTCGTGGAACCGGTCACCTGTACTATGCTGCCCTCACTGAGGCTCCATAATGTAGTGACAATCATCGTCAGGAGGATGGAGACAGTGAGCCTCATTGGACTTATCTCCCTCATAGCGCTGGGGTGAACTGTGAGGTTTGGCATGTCAGTACTCTAAAAGCCCCGCCAGAAATCAACGAGTCTCTCACTACACTATACTGCCGTCAGTGAGGACAGTAGAAATGACTGGTTCCCTTTAAGGGTGGTCCCACTCATAGGAAGTTGTGAAACTAAACCACCTAAGCCCCCCTAGCTTAAACACCATTAATGACCAGACCACTTTTTACAATTCTGCACTACACTAAATTTACCGAAATTTTTCACTTTCAGTTGTAAAATTTTTCAAAAAGAACGACATCTATATATAAATTTTTCGCTAAATTTATTGTTCTACATGTCTTTGATTAAAAAAAATTGTTTGGGTAAAAGTTATAGCGTTTACAAACTATGGTACAAAAATTTGAATTTCCGCTTTTTGAAGCAGCTCTGATTTTCTGAGCACCTGTCATGTTTCCTGAGGTTCTACAATGTCCAGACAGTAGAAAACCCCCCACAAATAACCCCATTTCGGAAAGTAGACACCCTAAGGTATTCTCTGATGGGCATAGTGAGTTTATAGAACTTTTTATTTTTTGTCACAAGTTAGCGGAAAATGATGATTTTTTGTAAAATTCTTTTTTCCTTACAAAGTCTCGTAATCCACTAACTTGTGACAAAAAAATTAAAACTTCCATGAACTCACTATGCCCATCACGAAATACCTTTGGGTGTCTTCTTTCCAAAATGGGGTCACTTGTGGGGTAGTTATACTGCCCTGGCATTTTAGGGGCCCTAATGTGTGAGAAGTAGTTTGAAATCACAATGTGTAAAAAATGCCCTGTGAAATCCGAAAGGTGCTCTTTGGAATGTGGGTCCCTTTGCCCACCTAAGCGGCAAAAAAGTTTCACACATGTGGTATCGCCATATTCAAGAGAAGATGGGCAATGTGTTTTGGGCTGTCATTTTACATATACCCATGCTGGGTGAGAGAAATATCTTGGCAAAAGACTTTTCCCATTTTTTATACAAAGTTGACATTTGACCAAGATATTTATCTCACCCAGCATGGGTATATGTAAAATGACACCCCAAAAAACATTGCCCTACTTCTCCTGAGTACGGCGATACCACATTTGTGAGACTTTTTTGCAGCCTAGATGCGCAAAGGGGACCACATTCCTTTTAGGAGGGCATTTTTAGACATTTGGATCCCAGAATTCTTCTCACCCTTTAGGGCCCCTAAAATGCCAGGGCAGTATAAATACCACACATGTGACCCCATTTTGGAAAGAAGACACCCCAAGGTATTCAATGAGGGGCGTGGTTCATAGAAAAAAAAAAAATTGCACAAGTTAGCGGAAATTATTTTTTTTTTTTTTTTCTCACAAAGTCTCCCTTTCCGCTAACTTGGGACAAAAATGTAAATCTTTCATGGACTCAATATGCCCCTCAAAGAATACCTTGGGGTGTCTTCTTTCCAAAATTGGCTCATTTGTGGGGTGTTTGTACTGCCCTGGCATTTAAGGGTCTCCGCAATCATTACATGTATGGCCAGCATTAGGAGTTTCTGCTATTCTCCTTATATTGAGCATACAGGTAATGAGATTTATTTTTTTCCGATCAGCCTCTGGGCTGAAAGAAAAAATGAACGGCACAGATTTCTTCATTCTCATCGATCAATGTGGATGAAAAAAATCTCTGCCAAAAAAAAAAGGAGGGGAAAGGTGTCTGCCAGGACATAGGAGCTCCGCCCAACATCCATACCCACTTAGCTCGTATGCCCTGGCAAACTCGATATCAATCGATGTGGATGAATAAATCATTGCCGGGATTTATTTATTCATTTTTTATATACAAAGTGTTTGCCAAAGCATATGAACACCGCCGCCCACTCAGCTCATATGCCTCGGCAAACGTATCTTTTACTGCAGAGGAGAAATCTCGTCTTGCAGCGCCGCATACACCGACTTTTGTGTAATCTGACAGCAGCGCAATGCTTCTGTCAGAATGCACATCAGTGCTGCAGCAAGTCGATCGGTTGGTCCACCTGTCCCAGGTGAAAGGAAAGGTTTTCAGCAGCTCTGTGTAAATGGGCCCTAATAGCCCTGTGTGCCTGTCCTGTGAGATGCAATCCCTAAGCTAAGTGTACCTGTGTTGTGGTACTTCCGGAAACACTCCCCTAAGCATAGGGCAGGGTGGTCAGGGCAGTCAGGACAGAAATAGCGGGTGTCACGCATTATTACACTCCTGCTACAGACACGACATCTTTTTCGGGGTGCCGGTTGGGTTGAGGTACCAGCAACGACATTGGGGAAATGTCGCTCGTGTAGACGGCTCACTACACTGGTGGATGGGGCCATGGAACCTCCTGGATACAGGAGGTTCTCGATGATCTCTTCCTGAAATTTGAGGAAGGCTCCTGTTCTCCCAGCCTTACTGTAGAGAACAAAACTATTATATACAGCCAATTGAATATACAGACACCTTCTTATACCAGCGTCTGGTGCGTCGGGAAACTAAATAAGGAGCCAACATCTGGTCATTGAAGTCCACACCTCCCATGAGAGAATTATAGTCGTGGACACAGAGGGGCTTTTCAATGACACAGGTTGCTCATTCAATTTGTATTGTCGTGTCTGCGTGAATGGAGGAGAGCATGTAAACGTCACGCTTGTCTCTCCATTTCACCGCAAGCAGTTCTTCATTACACAAGGCGGCCCTCTCCCCCCTTGCAAGACGGGTGGTAACGAGCCATTGGGGGAAGCCCCGGCGACTAGGTCGCGCGGTGCCACAGCAGCCAATCTGTTCTAGGAACAAATGCCTGAAGAGGGGCACACTTGTGTAGAAATTGTCCACATAAAGATGGTACCCCTTGCCAAATAAGGGTGACACCAAGTCCCAGACTGTCTTCCCACTGCTCCCCAGGTAGTCAGGGCAACCGACCGGCTCTAGGGTCTGATCTTTACCCTCATAGATCTGAAATTTGTGGGTATAGCCTGTGGCACTTTCACAGAGCTTATACAATTTGACCCCATACTGGGCGCGCTTGCTTGGGATGTATTGTTTGAAGCCAAGGCACCCGGTAAAATGTATAAGGGACTCGTCTACGTAAATGTTTTGCTCAGGGGTATACAAATCTGCAAATTTGTTGTTGAAGTGGTCTATGAGGGGCCGAATTTTGTGGAGCTGGTCAAAAGCTGGGTGGCCTCTGGGACGGGAGGTGGTGTTGTCGCTAAAGTGCAGGAAATGCAGGATGGCCTCAAATCGTGCCCTGGACATGGCAGCAGAGAACATGGGCATGTGATGAATTGGGTTCGTGGACCAATATGACCGCAATTCATGCTTTTTGGTTAGACCCATGTTGAGGAGAAGGCCCAGAAAAAATTTTTATTAGGAAACTTGGACGGGTTTCCACCGGAAAGGCTAGGCATAATAGCTTCCCGGGTTGGCGGCTATAAATTGAGTAGCATACCGATTTGTTTCTGCCACGACTATGTCCAAGAGCTCCGCAGTCAAGAACAGCTCATAAAATCCCAGTGGCGAACCGATCTGAGCTGTCTCAACCAGAACTCCAGACTGGGCGGTGAAAGGGGGAACTAATGATGCGGCTGAAGTTGGGGACTGCCAATCAGGGTTTGCCAGCACCTCAGGGACTCTAGGGGCTCTACGGGCCTGTCTGTGCGGTGGCTGCGACGGGGTAGCTATTACACGTGCCACCGTACCAGCTTCAACTGCCCTTCTGGTGCTCGCCACTTCAGCATGTTGTACGGTAGTGCTGGTACTAGGTCCAGGGTGGGCTGCGCTGCTGGTGTATGCCTCACCACGCAATCCGACAGCGTCAGCCCCACTCTGCTGCCCTTGAAACGGATCCTGCACAACCTGTGGTGTAGCAACATGGGGCAGGGTACGCCTGTTGGTATCAGGGACCTCAACCTCCTCGTCCGAACTTTGGGTCAGACTGCCACTGCTTTCTACAGGTTCATATTCTGACCCGCTGGATTCGTCAGATGAGGGTTCCCATTCCTCATCCGACTGGGTCAGAAGCCTGTAGGCCTCTTTAGAAGAATACCCCTTGTTTGACATTTGGACTACTAAATTTAGAGGGTATTCCCTGAGACTACCCAAGAAAAAAAGCAAGCCTGTCTTACAAATGGGAGGCTAGCAAAGTGATCTGGGGGCTAAGTGTGGTGTTTGGTGTACTCACTGTGACGTTTGCTTCTCGACTGGAACCAACCGACCAAAAGAACCAGCAGAGAAGCCATTTAACACCTTATATTTAACAGTTTTGACCATACCTGCAAAGTTTCATGAGCAAGGGGTATAGCTAAGAGGAGTTGTAAATTTCATTTAAATTATTAAAGAGGCTATCCAACCCCTAAAATAACCCCCCTAATTCCTGGGCCCTTCATATGGATTATACTTACCCAGCTCCACGCCACCCACGTCACTCCTGGTCCCCACAAGGTCGCCGCTGCATTTCCCTAACATCGTGGGTGATGCTAGGGAGGCTTGGCTCTGTCGTGGCCAGCTATTGGATGCTTTCCCCGTTACCAGATGTTTTGATCCGCATGACGGGAAGATGCAGTGGCGGCCGTGTGGGGATCAGCAGCTACGTGGGTTCCAGGGAGCAGGGTAAGTATAATGTGAGTAGCCCAGGAATTAAGAGGGGGATCATTATAGGGGTTGGATAACCCCTTTAACAACCTCAGCCCCCCTAGCTTAAACCCCCTTAATGACCAGACCACTTTTAACAATTCTGCACTACACTACTTTCACGATTTATTGCTCGGTCATACAACTTACCACCCAAATTAATTTTACCTCCTTTTCTTCTCACTAATAGAGCTTTCATTTGGTGGTATTTCATTGCTGCTGACATTTTTACATTTTTTTATATTAATTGAAAATGACTGAAATTTTGGCAAAAAAATGACATTTTTCAATTTTTCAAATAAAACTACATTTCTATATAAATTTTTCTCTAAATTTATTGTTCTACATGTCTTTGATAAAAAAAAAATGCAATAAGTGTATATTTATTGGTTTGGGTAAAAGTTATAGCGTTTACAAACTATGGTGCAAAAAAAATTAATTTGCGCACTTTGACTTTCTGAGCACCTGTCATGTTTCCTGAGGTTCTACAATGCCCAAACAGTAGAAACACACCACAAATGACCCCATTTTGGAAAGTAGACACCCTAAGGTATTCGCTGATGGGCATAGTGAGTTCATGGAAGTTTTTATTTTTTGTCACAAGTTAGCGGAAATTGAATTTTTTTTTTTTTTCTTAGGCTACTTTCACACTTGCGTTAGGAGCGGATCCGTCTGGTGTCTGCACAGACGGATCCGCTCCTATAATGCAAACGCTTGCATCCGTTCAGAACGGATCCGTTTGCATAACTGTTTATTTCAGATCTGATTTTTCACTTCGGAAAACTCAGATCCGACAGTATATTCTAAACACAGAAGCGTTCCCATGGTGATGGGGACGCTTCATGTTAGAATATACTGAGAACTGTGTACACGACTGCCCCCTGCTGCCTGGCAGATGCTGCCAGGCAGCAGGGGGCAGACCCCCCCCCTCCTGTATTTAACTTATTGGTGGCCAGTGCGGCCCCCCCTCCCTCCCCAGTATTAAATATGACCAGTGCGGCCTCCCCCTCCCTCCCTCCCCAGTATTAAATATGACCAGTGCGGCCCCCTCCCTCTATATTTATTGGTGGCCGGGCCAGTGCGGATTCCAAGTATTGTGAGCAGTGCGGCCTCCCCTCTCCCCCCCTAATTAAAATCACCCCCCCCCCATCATTGGTGGCAGCGGAGAGTACCGATCGGAGTCCCAGTTTAAATCGCTGGGGCTCCGATCGGTTACCATGGCAACCAAGACGCTATTGCAGTCTTGGCTGCCATGGTTACTTGGCAATAAATACAAGCATTATACTTACCTGAAGAGCTGCGATGTCTGACCGGCCGGGAGCTCCTCCTACTGGTAAGTGAAAGGTCTGTGTGGCGCATTGCCTATAGCACAGACCTGTCACTTACCAGTAGGAGGAGCGCCCGGCCGGTCAGACATCGCAGCTCTTCAGGTAAGTATAATGCTTGTATTTATTGCTAAGTAACCATGGCAGCCAAGACTGCAATAGCGTCTTGGTTGCCATGGTAACCGATCGGAGCCCCAGCGATTTAAACTGGGACTCCGATCGGTACTCTCCGCTGCCACCAATGATGGGGGGGGGTGATTTTAATTAGGGGGGGAGAGGGGAGGCCGCACTGCTCACAATACTTGGAATCCGCACTGGCCCGGCCACCAATAAATATAGAGGGAGGGGGCCGCACTGGTAATATTTAATACTGGGGAGGGAGGGAGGGGGAGGCCGCACTGGTCATATTTAATACTGGGGAGGGAGGGAGGGGGAGGCCGCCGCACTGGTAATATTTAATACTGGGGAGGGAGGGGGAGGCCGCACTGGTCATATTTAATACTGGGGAGGGAGGGAGGGGGAGGCCGCCGCACTGGTAATATTTAATACTGGGGAGGGAGGGGGGCCCGCACTGGCCACCAATAAGCTAATTACAGGAGGAGGGGGGGGGGTCTGCCCCCTGCTGCCTGGCAGCATCTGCCAGGCAGCAGGGGGCAGTCATGTACACAGTTCTCAGTATATTCTAACATGAAGCGTCCCCATCACCATGGGAACGCCTCTGTGTTAGAATATACTGTCGGATCTGAGGTTTACGATGTAACTGAAATCCGATGGTATATTCTAACATAGAGGCGTTCCCATGGTGATGGGGACGCTTCAAGTTAAAATATACCATCGGATCGGAGAAAACTCGGATCTGATGGGGACTCCTGACTTTGCATTGAAAGTCAATGGGGGACGGATCAGTTTGAAATTGCACCATATTGTGTCAACGTCAAACGGATCCGTCCCCATTGACTTGCATTGTAAGTCTGGACGGATCCGTTTGGCTCCGCACGGCCAGGCGGACACGAAAACGCTGCAAGCAGCGTTCAGGTGTCCGCCTGCTGAGCGGAGCGGAGGCCAAACGGTGCCAAACTGATGCATTCTGAGCGGATCCGCGTCCACTCAGAATGCATTGGGGCTGTACGGATCCGTTCGGGGCCGCTTGTGAGAGCCTTCAAACGGAACTCACAAGCGGAGCCCCGAACGCTAGTGTGAAAGTAGCCTTACAAAGTCTCATATTCCACTAACTTGTGACAAAAAATACAATTTTACATGAACTCACCATATCCCTTACGGAATACCTTGGGGTGTCTTCTTTCCAAAATAGGGTCATTTGTGGGGTATTTATACTGCTCTTGCATTTTAGGGGCCCTAAAGCGTGAGAAGTAGTTTGGAATCCAAATGCCCTGTGAAATCCTAAAAGTACTCATTGGAATTTGGGCCCCTTTGAACACCTAGGCTGCGAAAAAGCGTCACTCATGTGGTATCGCTGTACTCAGGAGAAGTAGGGCAATGTGTTGGGGTGTATTTTTACATATACCCATGCTAGATGAGAGAAATAACTCTGTAAATGACAACTTTTTACATTTTTTTATACAAAGTTGTCAATTTACAGAGATATTTCTCTCACCCAGCATGGGTATATGTAAAAATACACCCCAAACCACATTGCCCTACTTCTTCTGAGTACGGCGATACCACATGTGTGACACTTTTTTGCATCCTAGGTGCGCAAAATGGGCCAAATTCCAATGAGTACCTTTTAGGAGGGCATTTTTAGGCATTTGGATTCCAAACTACTTCTCACACTTTAGGGCCCCTAAAATTCCAGGGCAGTATAAATACCCCACAAGTGACACCATTTTGGAAAGAAGACACCCCAAGGTATTCTGTAAGGGGCATGGCGAGTTCATAGAAGTTTTTTTTTTTGGCACAAGTTAGCGGAAAATGATTTATTTATTTTTTTCCTTACAAAGTCTCATATTCCACAAACTTGTGACCAAATTTTTTTTTTTACATGAACTCGCCATGCCCCTCACGGAATACCTTGGGGTGTCTTCTTTCCAAAATGGGGTCACATGTGGGGTATTTATACTGCCCTGGCATTTTAGGGGCCGTAAAGCGTGAGAAGTAGTTTGGAATCCAAATGCCTAAAAATGCCCTCCTAAAAGGTACTCATTGGAATTTGGGCCCCTTTGCGCACCTAGGCTGCAAAAAAGTGTCACACATGTGGTATCGCCGTACTCAGGAGAAATAGGGCAATGTGGTTTGGGGTGTATTTTTACATATACCCATGCTGGGTGAGAGAAATATCTCTGTAAATTGACAACTTTGTATAAAAAAAATGTAAAAAGTTGTCATTTACAGAGATATTTCTCTCACCCAGCATGGGTATATGTAAAAATACACCCCAAAACACATTGCCCTACTTCCCATGAGTACGGTGATACCACATGTGTGACACTTTTTTGCAGTAAAAATGCATTTTTACGCATTTGGATTCCGTGAGGGGTGTGGCGAGTTCATGTAAGATTAGATTTTTTGTCACAAGTTAGTGGAATATGGGACTTTGTAAGAAAAAAAGAAAAAAAATCAATTTCCGCTAAATTGTGCCAAAAATAAATAAATCTTCTATGAACTCGCCATGCCCCTCAAAAGTGATCTTTATAGCGCCGCTGCGATTTTACAGTGTTTCTGCAGTGATCGGGAAAAAAAATATTCTGTCACTGCGGTGGGGGCAGACTGAACGCAAGTGTGCGTACAAGATCAGGCCTGATCGGGCAAACACTGCGTTTTTTGTAGAGCCTATAGAACATGTCCTATTCTTGTCCGCAATTGCGGACAAGAAAAGGCATTTTCTATATAGTTCTGGCAATGTGCGGATCCGCAAAATGCGGAAAGCACATTGCCGGTGTCCGTGTTTTGTGGATCTGCAAAACACATACGGACATCTGAATTGAGCCTTACAGGGGGGTGATCATTGACAGGGGGGATTCTCAGGGAGTGGTAAGGGGTTAATAAGTGACGGGGGGGTATAGTGTAGTGTGGTGATTGGTGCTACCTACAGAGCTGCCTGTGTCCTCTGCTGATCCACGCAAAAGAGACCACCAAAGGACCAGGTATATTAGACGCTGTTAACAAAACACCGTCTAATATACCTTTTTGGGGTTAAAAAAAATAAATAAATCGCATCTACAGCCTGCCAGCGAATGATTGCTGCTGGCAGGCTGTAGATCAACTTCTTAGCTGTGTGTCGCTGTGAACGCGCGCGTTCACGCGAAATCTCGGCTCTCGCAAGATGACGTGTAGATGCGTGACAGAGGAATAACCCAGCAGCCCGCAGGACAAATCCTTGCGTTAGGTGGTCGGGAGGTGGTTAAAGATGTGCACCTTTTTATCATCCACATCGACACAAGAAAACATAGTCTTGCTGCATTTTTCTGTGCAGATAAAAAGGTATACTGGGCATACCAGCCCAATGAGGCCAAAAGGACACATCTTGGCTTCTGTCAGGTTAATGGGGGTGTGACGAATATTGCACTTCGCTGCCGCCGGACGTCAAATACGTAGAGCCAGCAAGATACAGTATTATAGTCACTGGTTACAAAGGCGTGACATTACGCCATCGCTGAGGAGCAGGTAAGGTCAGCTTGGTACAGTGTTCACAGACTCCTGTCCACACGGGCACAGAGAGGCAACAAGCTGAGGGAGCCTTTTCACTGCCCCAGTGAAACAGCGCTTCCTCAGCCCGGGAAGACTGCCACCAGCTTCTTGTTTGATATAAGCCCGGTCGGCTAACTAGGCCTAAACACTAAAGTGGGGATTTGTGATCAAGATACAAGACAGCACAAGATTAAATTATATATTTAATTGCCTTAAGGGCTCACTAGACACAATATACACAGAAAATATATACAGTGGTCTGAGTGGTAAATACAGATGGCGTAATACAAACAGGGTTAAGCAGAACAAAAAGGTCAGTTTACCAGGTATATGAGTCCTTTGAGTTGTGATGATTTCTTAACTGTAGTCACATGGGAGGCAGTGATGTCAGCAGGTTGCAGGTCCCTCTAAACACATGGCATGATGTGACCCCCCTTCAGAGAAAAAGACACGCCCGCTTGCAGGCACGAGCCTTTTGATCTGTAGTCGGCCCCTCTCCTCCCGGCCTCTGGGATGAGTCCACTCCCCCTCTTCTGGGGCTGGCAGCAAATGAGCCACAAAACCCATTAGGGCTCATGGCTCCAAACCAGAAAGTCACAGGGAGGTGGTTCTGGGACCAATGGATCCGTCTGGGTTCCGGATATCCGTAAAGTCCAAGCATAGTACCGTTATTTGGTTTCTGTGGGGAGATATGTATATCTCCCCTCCCTGGCATCCCACCACCAAACTATGACCACGGGCCTGTTCATCGTGGCCACAGGGACACAAATATGTATCTGATTTATGTATGTGATGTACGGGTGATTCATAATTCCTTATGAATCGCCGGTTCCAATATGTCTGATAATTTCATTGAGTGGTGAATGGCTGAAGTTTTCCTGCAGGATACGTGGTATCTGAATAGAGGTGAGAAATTGTACACAAATGTGGCCTGCTAGAAGTTCTCTGCCATTTGGCTAGGCTTTGAAGCAGGGCCCCCCTGTGGAGTTCACTACCTCTGCTATCTGACAGCAGATGGCTGGTGTGGGAACATGGCTGACATTAAATAATAATCCATATTCCTCACAGGGGGCCTGTGGCTACGGTCACCATATGCGCCAGGTGCCTTCCTGGCACAAATTCCCCAAAATGCAGACCCTAAAATGTAATAACCTGGGGAGTTCACACCTGTTTGATACAAGTCTCTAGTCTGAATAGTATTTGGTCTGTCCATTCACTGTACACAAAGATTTTGGACATGGGGAGGAATTGAAATATAGAAAAAAGTTGCAGAACTTTTTACCCTTATGCTTTATTCACACACTGTAAGGGCTCATGCACACGATCTTTGCCTATTTTGCGGTACGCAAATTGAGGATCTGCAAAACACAGATACCTGCTGTGTGTGCTCCACATTTTGCGGACTGGAACGTATGGCTCCTAATAATAGAACAGTCCTATCCTTGTCCGCAATGCGGACAAGAATGGGACATGTTTTATATTTTTGCATATGCCACAGAACGGACATACGAACACGGTGTGCTGTCCACATCTTTTGTGGCCCTACTGAAGTGAATGGGTCCATACTTGACTCGCAAAAAATGCAGATTAGATGCGGACAAAAAATATGTTTGTGTCATGAACCCTAAAACTGGAAAGTGCCTTTAAAAAAATAAAGACACAGTTGAGAAAACGAATCGCAGAAAATATACTCCCAGCCCTTAGCACTGCACTCATACATTATACATCCACAGTTGTCTATACACTTACGAGCATTCATTCATCAGGACTTAGAGGCTATGCACTTTGTCACCTCTGAAAAAACGCAATATGAACTATTGAGTCTGGAGATCAACATGGTTTCCTGGCACCATGGCTTGATGTACAATGTTTGTCGAATCACTGAGCTAGGGGATTTTACTGTGACATTATGAACTATTCTTTATAGATGCACTTGTGAAGGGTTTTCCACATATGCTTAGCTTACACTATAAAAGATAGCAGAGAACTGGTTATCCTGAGAACGCAGCCCCCAGCATTCAGACATCATTAGTTTCCAAATGAGAAACAGCAACCTTTAGAAGACTAGGCTTTATTAAACTTAGGAAGAACTCCGGTATTATAAGTTAGGTTACAGATCTTTTTTTTTTTTTTTTACTTGCATATTGTATCTCAAAGGCTTCCTTCTCTGTCTGTGGATGGGCTGAAGCTTGTCCCGTGAGACAATCAAGCCTCTTTATCTCCCAGGATGCACTGATGTCCCTGACATATAGCTCCAGAGATACATACCGCAGCAGACGGCTCTACAATTCTCTTCTCCACCGTCTAAAGACAGATATAACTATATAATTCTATGAATTTAGAAGAATTAATGAATTGAAAGGTGCCTGGGTCGCTTTACTATAAGATCACTATGCCGGCCCGGAGGGGAGGGGTGCAGAGAAGCTACTGAGTGTTAGTCCACAACTGAATGCAGGAGAAGGTGGACCAGAATGAGAATCAGCAGGGGCTGCTACCACAGAGGAAAATATCATGTAGATAAAAAACTAAACAATATTTTTATTGGATGTACTGCATATTGCGGAAATATGTCATTTAAAATGCTCTATTGATTGTACAGTAATACTTTTCATGGGGACGTTCAACCTTCAGGTTACAAGTGTTTATCCCCTTAGTGACCACCCACTGTCCTTTGGATGGTGGGCGATGCAAATATCAAGTCTGCGGCAACATCTTTTGGCATTGCTGCATTAACGTTCCTGACCCTGCAATCAAGCAGGAGCAGGTCATGTATTTGGCTGTGAGAGACCGCCTGAGACCCTGAGGAAAGAAGAAGAGGACTTCTGACTTCTCTCTTGCCGTCTACATTTTACTCAATGAACGCTATGCAGTGAGTAAAGGAAGCGCCACCGCCACTGCCTCTGTTGAAACTGATAATTCTAACACATGTGATCACCCTGAAAACGGAGGTTCCACATGGGAACCTGTCCCTGAAGCACCCTGGAACCTCGTAAAGTCTCCTTAACCCTGTTTTGTGATAGGTTGGCAAGGCTATGGGGAGTCTAGCATCAGTTCTATTACTGGCCTTACACTGTGTGTGTATGTAAGATTTATAGTATTATCGCAATATGTATATTTTTACCCAACTTTGCTTGCCCCCTTTGTGCCGTTTTCTTGCCATGTAGCTCATCCATTTGTTTAGTGTGAACACCTCCTGGTAAGTCCTTTATTGAGTACAGATTAGTGTCTGGACAAAAAAACTTTGGGGTGGTAGATGGGGTGGTACTACTAATGGGGTGGTAGATGCTGCCATCTGCAGTATCTAAGAGCCAAGCTTTGGGTATGCAACAAAGACTGTTGAATGATACCTGGCACAACCAAGATGCCTCAGATTGCAAGATGTGTAGGGCAGACTAGGCAGACCATGCTGTTAATCTTCTATGGTAGAATTTGAGTTTAGCGACTTTCATTTTCATTGTGGGAAATGGAAGGTTGCTCTAGGCTACAGTCAAACAATAGAGAAATTCCTCAAGTCCATTATGCCAGAAAAGTGGCAACAAAAAGCTGCAGTTTTTTTTTACAAACCTCCTTATGCAAAAAAAAAATGTGCTACAATTGTGCCCATTTACACCACACTTGCCACTTTTCTATAATGTCAATATGGCCTATGTGTCCAAACAAATTTACAATTATTTACACCAGAACACCAGCCTAAATTACATGTGAAATCCAAGCCAGCTACTAGCTACTGTGGGTTTTGGTATCTGGAGATTGATATCCACAAGTGTGCCACATTTTTATTAAGAGGCATGCACGTCTTAATAGATTTGGTACACCTTATGGCAGGGTATTTTTCCTTAAAGAGTCACTGTACTTTCACACAATTTCATTTAATAGAGAAATCTTGTAACTAGCAAATTTCTAAAGCACTTTATTTAAAAAATATGCCTGCATCTACCTGAAAAGAAGCTGGAAAATCATGGCCACTAGGTGTCTCACTTCCACCTTACCTGCAGTCCACTGCCTTCTGTCCCTAGTAACAGACACACAGAAAATGGCAAAGAGGAAATGGGGGCATGTTAGAGATAGCTGAAATCATGAGTCTGATAAAAAGAACTGCTTGTAAAAAGAAAATCAAAAATTCACAGGAATGTCCTGCCTTTCTATAAGTGTGATTTTGCCCTTCTTTTCTGTTCTGTGAGCAGCAGAACTGAAAACAAACATAATGAAAAGTAAGAGAAAGGACTCCACCGCAGTACACAGCTAGCAGATTTCACAAAAGGGATACAACCCCTCCTTCTGAGTGAAATGCATCTAGCTGTGCAGCTAAAGAGGGGAATAATATGGCTGAAAAAGACTTTAGGGAAGCCCAAAAAACACCTGTTCCTTCACAGTTAGAATTGTACAAAGAAGCACAACCTTTATGCAAACCTTTTTTTTAAAGCTTAGGTATGCTTTAACCCCTATTTCACCTTAAAGGGAACCTGTCACCTCTACTATGCTACACTTACTGAGCGTTTCAAAATGTTCATTGTGTTACCCTAAACATATAAATTACACTTTTAATTTCATTTGCAGACGAATTCAATAAGTATTATGCATTTTTGTACTTCCCGCCTTTTATGCAAATTAACATTAAAGAGTCATATCTTACTTGTGTGACCAGAGAAGAGTCATATTTTCAAGCTCTGACTCATCTCAGGTTAATTTGCATATGTATCAAATCGGTTTTTTTTACACAATAAAAGCACACAGAGCTATGGGGACTGGGTATTGTGGATGTGCTAGCGGCCATCTAGCAACCCATGTCCTCAGGTCTATACCCAAAATCCAGGTGACAGGTTCCCTTTAAGGACTTGGCCATTTTTTGCAAATCTGACCAGTGTCACTTTAAGTGCTGATAACTTTAAAACGCTTTGAATTATCCAGGCCATTCTGAGATTGTTTTTTTCGTCACATATTGTACTTCATGACACTGGTAAAATGAAGTAAAAAAATTTCATTTTCATTTATAAAAAAATACCAAATTTACCAAACATTTTAAAAAAAATTGCAAATTTCCAATTTCCTACTTCTATAATAAATAGTAATAACTCCAAAAATAGTTATTACTTTACATTCCCCATATGTCTACTTCATGTTTGGATCATTTTGGGAATGATATTTTATTTTTTGGGGATGTTACAAGGCTTAGAAGCAAATCTTGAAATTTTTCAGAAATTTTCAAAAACCCAATTTTTAGGGACCAGTTCAGGTCTGAAGTCACTTTGCGAGGCTTACATAATAGAAACCACCCAAAAATGACCCTATTCTATAAACTACACCCCTCAAGGTATTCAAAACTGAATTTACAAACTTTGTTAACCCTTTAGGTGTTCCACAAGAATTAATGGAAAATAGAGATACAATTTCAAAATGCCACTTTCTTGGCAGATTTTCAATTTTAATAATTTTTACAAACGTCATTAACCCTCTAGGTGTTCCACAAGAGTTATTGGCAAATGGAGATGAAATTTCCGAATTTCAATTTTTTGGCAAATTTTCCATTTTAATCAATTTTCCCAGTAACAAAGCAAGGGTTAACAGCCAAACAAAACTCAATATTTATGGCCCTGATTCTGAAGTTTACAGAAACAGCCCATATGTGGTCGTAAACAGCTGTATGGGCACACGGCAGGGCGCAGAAGGAAAGGAATACCATACGGTTTTCGGAAGGCAGATTTTGCTGGACTGTTTTTTTTTTTTTACACCTTACACCATGTCCCATTTGAAGCCCCCCTGATGCACCCCTAGAGTAGAAACTCCGAAAAAATTGCCCAATTTTAGAAACTACGGGATAGGGTGGCAGTATTGTTGGTACTAATTTAGGGTACATATGATTTTTGGTTGCTCTATTTTACACTTTTTGTGAGGCAAGATGCAATTTACGTGTACTTTTCTCCCAGCATAAAAAAGTCTAACATCTTTCATTACATTTTTGTGTTTTTCTTTGACACATTCATTAAAAGGGTAGCACATTGAACTATTGCTCACCTATCCCGCTCTAGCCCCTTGTTGGTAAAACAGCAGGGCTTATTCACCTTTCATGTTACTCACAGAGAAGGCAGGGGTGACCTGTAGATTTTCACTGAATACATAAACTAAAAGTACACACTGTACACCATATTTGTGGAAAGGAAATGGGAAAGGAAGCCAGGAGAAAACTAATTAATCTTCATTATGGAGTAATATCACAATAGCTGACTGCACTATTGTTCAGTAATGAAAGTGGAGAAAAACTTGCTCTGTCAGCTCTTCTAGTCATTTTTCTGCCCTCCGCTGTCATCTGTGACTGTTGTTACCTTAGAAGAAATGTTATGATGTGCATATCCGAATACTTAACCATCCCCTTTATGTAATCTTGTGATTAAAGAGGACCTGTCATCTCTCGTGACATGACTGTTTTAGTAACTACTTGCATTCCCTATGGAATAATAATTCTGAAGCATATTTGCTTAGAATTCTATGTTGTACTATTCCTCTGTCGTTCCTCCTAGCAATGTATGAATACACTGACAAGTTGGTGTTACCAGTTGGGGATTTGTCCTTACACAGTCTGAAAAAGTCCACTCCATGATTCCAGTGCCAGAACATGTAGGGACACACCCTGTTATCAACTGGAATTGTAATGCACAATTGGCAATTTATTGATAAATATTTAGAGGAATTGTTCAATGCAAAGTTATTACAATGATCCTCTGACCCAGCGGCAAAATTTGATCTGCGATAAAGATTAGGATACAATACCTGGTGACGATCCTTTCCACTCCTCTCTCCTGGATCTGTCAGTGAAATGAATTCACCTTCTTCAACTGCCCATCGGTAGTCTGAGATACTCCCCATTCCGATGATCCCAGGGCCGAGTCCCTCATTTGTGTTTCTCTGCAGCATCTTGTCAGTTTTGTTTCCGGGGCTCCTTCAAAAGCTACTGTTCTGCTATTACAGCCTCCTCCGCTTCTCGCAGAGCCTCGAAGTCAACAGGGACAGGACACTGCAAGGACACACAAATGATGGACTCTAAAACCATGGGTCCATGACAGAGGGGCTGCAAACTATTTCCAATCACAACCAAAATTTAGTTCCTGGACTGGAGGGCTGCTTTAATAACTACACTATGCCGTTTCACTGTTATTTCTCCTGAATATTAATGGATAAATTGACAACTGGCCAATTACCATTCCTACACAATCTGGCACTGCCAACACTGATCAGATTGTGTCAAACTGAGCAGGGACAGAACTCAAGTGGTAACACCCAGTTGTCAATATATTCAAGCATTTCCAAGAGGATTAACAGAAGAATGGCACATAAGAATTCTATGAAAAGATGCACCAGAACTGTTATTTTATATTGTTATTTTATAAATTAGGAATGTACTAAAATAGGCATGTCTGGAGAGCTGACAAGTCCTCTTTATTAATACTTACTAACGGTCAGCATGTTATATATACAGTGCCTTAAAAAAAAGTATTCATACCACTTGACCTTTTCCAAATTTTTTCACACTACATCGACAAACTTAGGCCTCATGCACACGACTATGTATTTTGGAACACAACAGAAGAAAAGTTCAGGCGGCACTACACCCAATAAATCGCTAGTCAAACACGTAAGTAGTACTCTGTGTACACCGGGAGAATATGCAAAGCTTACGGTGGTGCCTGTTTAGCTATATTTTCAATAGAATGCAATCCACCAAAAGAGAACAATAGGAAAAAATCTGCGGCACTCACCAGCTGCAGGGTATCTTAATTTCTTTCTTTATTGCAGTAGCAAAAAACATGCAGACATAACAGGGCTGAGGCGGACGAGCCTTCACAACAAACAAAAGCCGCCTAAGCGGCAAAGGGCAGCACTATGTATTATACAGACGACGTCCGTGTGCATTCAGTATTAGGCGGAACGGAACAGCTGGCCCCTAATAGAACAGTACTATCTTTGTCCGTAATGCGGACAATAATAGGACATGTTCTATTTTTTTGCGGAATGGAAATACGGACATACGGAAACGGAATGCACACAGAGAACCTTCCGTTTTTTTGCCTGTTTGAGAAGGCAGCACCGCTGCAGCCTTCTCACTGTTTACCGCAGGCCGAGTGACGTCACAACTAGTATCAATGGCCTGGGCGGGGCTAAACTCTGTTCACTTTATAGATCATTAGTTTAAAAAAACTGCAGAACCCCATTAAATGTATTTTATCGAGATTTTATGCAGCAACAAGTTTGCGTGAAATGAAAAGAAAAATAATACATGGATTTCAAAATTTCAAATAAATAAAGATCTGGAAAGTGTGGCGTGCATTTGTATTCAGCCCCCTGAGTCAATACTTTGTAGGACCACATTTCGCTGCAATTAGAGCTGCAAGTATTTTGGGGTATCTACAGTATCTACCAGCTTTGCACATCTGGAGGCTGAAAGTTTTGTGCATTCTTCTTTGCAAAATAGCAGAAGCTCAGTCACATTGGATGGAGAGCATCTGTGAACAGCAATTTTCAAGTCTTGCCACAGATTCACAATAGGATTTAGGTCTTTTGCCTGGGCCATTCTAACAGATAAATATGTTTTGATCTAAACTATTCCATTGTAGCTATAGCTGTATGTTTAGGGTTGTTGAACCTCTGCCCCAGCCTCTACCAGGATTGCACCGTATTTAGCTCACGGTGGATAAAAATCAATATGAAATCGGATTTTTTAATTTAAATCGGATTTATTTTTATTTTTTATATATATAAAATGCCTTTTGATGAAAATATATTACCCTCCAAAGGTTATTCCATCATGAAATAAAGATAATTTTTTTTAATTATATAGAATAAGGCTGTACGTGGACTCCCATATTGTTGAATGGATTAGGCGGTGGCTGAGGGATAGACAACAGAGGGTTGTAGTCAATAGAGTATATGCAGACCATGGTCTTGTTACCAGTGGGGTACCTCAGGGATCTGTTCTGCGACCCATATTGTTTAATATCTTTATCAGCGAAATTACAGAAGGCCTCGATGGTAAGGTGTGTCTTTTTACCGATGACACAAAGATTTGTAACAGGGTTGATGTTCCTGGAGGGATAAACCAAATGGAAAAGGATTTAGGAAAACTAGAGGAATGGTCAAAAATCTGGCAACTAAAATTTAAATGTTGATAAGTGCAAGATAATGCACCTGGGGCGTAAAAACCCAAGAGCAGAATCTATAATCAGTGATACAGTCCTAACCTCAGTATCTGAGGAAAGGGATTTAAGGATCATTATTTCAGAAGACTTAAAGGTAGGCAGACAATGTCATAGAGCAGCAGGAAATGCTAGCAGAATGCTTGGGTGTATAGGGAGAGGAATTACCAGTAGAAAGAGGGAGGTGATCATGCTGGAGTATTGTGTGCAGTACTGGAGACCTTATCTCCAGAAGGATATTGATACTTTGGAGAGAGTTTAGAGAAGAGCGGCGGGCAAACATATGCGATGTTCGGTCCGCCCCTATACATCATCATTGAGCAAACTTTGACCCTGTACCTCACAGTCAGCAGACACATTCCAGCCAATCAGCAGCAGACCCTCCCACCTCCTGGACAGCATCCATTTTAGATTCATTCAGAAGCTGCTTTCTTAGTGAGAGGAGGGACAGTGTAGCTGCTGCTGATCTTAGGGAAAGCGTTAGCTAGGGCAGTGTTCTGTGTCCACAGACTCATCTGCTGTAAGGACAGCGTCCTGACACCACCCCTAAAAGCCCTTTTTAGGGCTGGTACATCAGTCTGCTATATATATATATATTGCAGTTGCCTGGCTGCCCGTGTGTGAGAGTCTGCAGGCTCAGTCACATACAGTACTGTGTGCACACCATTCATACAGGGTGTCACAGACAATACCTTGCAGATTAAAAAAAAGTCAATTTATATTATTTATCTGTGATATAATCGCAGTTGCAAGCCAGTGAGTGACTGTGTGGCCCACAGACAGTACTGTGTGCACACCATTCATACAGGGTGTCACAATACCTTGCAGATAAAAAAAAAATATTTATTATTTTTCTGTGATATAATCCCAGTTGCAAGCCAGTGTGTGTCTGGCCCACAGACTGTACTGTGGCCACTGGCTAGGCCACCTCTCATACCATTACAGGGTGTCACTCACAAATACCTTGTAGATAAAAAAATATCATATTTATTATTTTTCTGTGATATAATCCCAGTTGCAAGCCAGTGTGTGTCAGGCCCACACAGACTGTACTGTGCCCACTGCCCACCACTTATATAGGGTGGCACAGTACCTTGCACGCATAGTACCACTTATCTAAACAAAAAATGACAGGCAGAGGCAGGCCACCCCGCAGGGGCCGTCGTGGTCGTGGTGCTGCGATTTCCACTGGCCCTGGAATAATGCCCAGTGTTCAAAGGCCACGTACCCAGAACCCAAAAAATTTGGATAGAGTAGTTGACTGACTTACACAGGACACCCAATCTTCAACAGCTTCCGCTAAGAACCTTGACGCACCATCCTCCTCCAGCTCAGCTTTGGTCACCTGCTCTCAAGTTACCACTCTCCTGCCCGCCGCCAGCACAGCAGATTCACTTGATCCCTCAGAGGAGTTATTTACATCAGTTGGATGAAATTAGTGATGCACAACCATTATTGCCAGTGGATGTAGATAACAGGGATATGTCTCAGTCAGGTAGCACTACACACATGGACGTACAGTGTGATGATGATGATGATGATGATGTTGTACCCGCTGCTGTTTCCTTTGCTGAGGTGTCAGATACAAGTGAAGTGGTTGATGATGACGATTTGTCCGTGAATGCCACGTGGGTGCCTGCTCGAAGAGAAGAGGGGGAAAGTTCAGAAGTGGAGACAGAGAGAAGGAGGAGACGAGTTGGAAGCAGGGGGAGGTCGTCACAAGGAGCTAGTGGCACAGTCAGACAGCATGTATCGGCACCCGGGGTCAGCCAGACAGCATGCCAATCAACGCATGCTGTTGCCACCACCAGAATGCAGTCATTGCAAAGCTCAGCAGTGTGGAATTTATTTTGTGTGTCTGCCTCTGATAACAGCAATGCCATTTGCAACCTGTGCCTGAGTCGTGGGAAGTCCAACACTCACCTCGGTACAACTGCTTTGCGAAGGCACATAATCTCACATCACAGACGCCAATGGGATCAACACATGAGTACAAGCAGCACACAAACTCAAACCCACCATCCTCCTCCTGGTCGAGCATTTTCAGCCACGTCAACCACTGCTGTCCTTCTTGCCCCCTCTCAACCACCCGCCACTCCGCCTCTCACTTTCAGCAGTTCCATCTCATCTGCCCACAGTACGGTGTCTGTAAAGGAAATGTTTGAGCGTAAGAAGCCAATGTTACAGAGTCATCCCCTTGCCCGGCGTCTGACAGCTGGCTTGACGGAACTCTTACCCCGCCAGCTTTTACCATACCAGCTGGTGGAGTCTGAGGCCTTCCAAAAATTTGTCGCTCTTGGGACACCACAGTGGAAGGTACCCGGACAATTTTTTTTTTTTTCAAAAAAGGCAATCCCAAACCTCTTCCATAACCTCCTCGGCTGAGTCCTCTTCTGCTGCGGCGTCTGGCTGCACATCAACTGAATCCCCCCAGCTCTCCAGGGGCTATTCCACATCCCGGATACGACAGTGTCACGCTGTCTTGGGGTTGACTTGCCTGAAAGCAGAGAGCCACACCGGACCAGCACTCCTGTCCGCCCTGAACGCACAGGTGGATCAGTGGCTGACCCCGCACCAACTGGAGATCAGCAAAGTGGTGTGTGACAATGGAAGCAATTTGTTGGCGGCATTGAATTTGGGCAAGTTGTCACATGTGCAGTGCATGGCACATGTGTTGAATCTCATCGTACAACACTTTGTGTCTAAGTACCCAGGCTTACAGGACGTCCTCAAGCAGGCCAGGAAGGTGTGTGGCCATTTCAGGCATTCCGACACGGCCATGGCGCACTTCAGACATTCAGCGCTGAAACAACATGCCAGTGGGCTCTTGATTTGCGACAGCCCGACACGTTGGAATTCAACACTCCTAATATTCGACCGCCTGCTCCAACAAGAAAAAGCCGTCGAGTATTTGTATGACCGGGGTGCTAGGACAGCCTCTGTGGAGCTGGATTTTTTTTGCCACGTTACTGAACGCTCATGCGTCCTTTTGAGGAGGTGACAAACCTAGTCAGTCGCACCGAAGGCACCATTAGTGACCTCATCCCATTTGTTTTCTTCCTGGAGCGTGCCCTGCGAAGAGTGCTGGATCAGGCCGTAGATGAGTGTGAAGAGGAAGAGTGGTGGTCACCATCACCACCAGATACAGCCTTGTCATCATCGCTTGCCGGGCCTGCGGCAACGCTGCAAGAGTATGAGGAAGAGGAGTCAGAGGAGGATTGTGGCTTTGAGGAGGACAAAGAGCAACCACAGCAGGCATCCCAGGGTGCTCGTTGTTGTCACCTATCTGGGACCCGTGGTGTTGTACATGGCTGGGGGGAAGAACAGACAGTCAATGACATCAGTGAGGACGAGGAATGGGAAATGAGTAGCTTGGCATCCAACCTTGTGCAAATGTGGTCTTTCATGCTGTCGTGTCTGTTGAGGGACCCTCGTATAAAAAGGATGAAGGAGAACGACCTGTACTGGGTGGTCAGGCTACTAGACCCCCGGTATAAGCAGAAAGTCGCGGAAATGTAACCAAATTACCAACAGTCAGAAAGGATGCAGCAGTTCAAAACCAAAACTAAAAAATATGCTTTACACAGCTTATAAGGGGGATGTCACAGCACAACGGGAATCTAACTGGGGAAGAGGTGAAAGTAATCCTCCTCCTACCACGAACACGGTGGCAAGGACAGGACGCTTTACAGATGTGTTGTTGATGGAGGACATGCAGAGCTTTTTAAGTCCTACGCATCGCCACAGCCCTTCGGGGTCCACCCTCAGAGAACGACTCGACCGACAGGTAGCAGACTACCTCGCCTTAACTGCAGATATCGACACTCTGAGGAGCGATGAACCCCTTGACTACTGGGTGTGCAGGCTTGACCTGTGGCCTGAGCTATGCCAGTTTGCGATAGAAATTCTGGCCTGCCCGCTTCAAGTGTCCTGTCAGAAAGGACCTTCAGTGCAGCAGGAGGCATTGTCACTGACAAAAGAAGTCGCCTCGGTCAAAAAAGTGTTGATTACCTCACCTTCATTAAGATGAATGAGGCATGGATCCCAAAGGGACTGACAGTGGGGGATACGTTTGACTAACAAAAGGCCTGATGACATGCCTTGGCCTCAAAATGGTCCCCACGCTGCTGTATTTAATGCTGCATACCAGATGACTTTCGTGAATTCTCCGCCACCAACTAGGGTTCAAGCCACAATGTTTTAGTCACCTTTCTGCCTTGAAAACATAAATTTTTCCGGCCGTTGCTACAACAGCGGCTGCAACAATAACATTATTTTTCAGGCATGTGTACATGCCTAATTGTTCTGGCCTCTGGTGCTGCACTGTGGCTGTAAAAACAAAACAAAAAAGAAAAAGGCACATATAAGTGTCCATTCCCCTTTGTGATCGTTACCTTGTTGTGGTGAAGGGGCTTGCGTATCACAATGAAGCGATCATCACCTCTATGAGTGTGCTGGCAATGTTGCCACACCCCAGATGATAAGGCCGTTGCTTCATTATGATCAGACCAAAAGCGATCGGCTGGATAATTTTTCATAGAAAAAAGGCAGGGAGCTGGTGGTCGTGTCCCCTCACTATTATAGGGTTTGCAGGTGTCATTCAGTCTAGGTACGTGGACATGCAACTTTCTATCACCGAGATCTTTGCATGGGCTGAGAAGACAGGGAGAGCTTCAGGGCTTTATTAGGGGTCACCGTTTTGTTCCTTAGTTTTGGATCAAGCCAGTCGGATCCTTATTTGTGTCTTCTTGTTTTCTGTTACACCATCCGTGACAATTTCTGGAATATACGACCAAGGCCTCATGCACACGGCCGTTTCGTGTATTTGGGACCGCAATTTTCATGAGCACTATCCGTGCGGCTGCTGCGACAGATATAGACTCATTTAATTTGAATGGTTCCATGATCTGTCCGAACCACAAAAAAACATGTTATATTTATTAGTGCTCTGTGCCTCTGTTCCTGAACCAACCTTCCAGATTGCGGACCCATTCAACTGATACGGTGAGCACACAGCCGGTGCCCGCATAATGCGGACCCGCTGTTTGCAGGCCGCAATACAGGCCACGGCTGGCAATGGCACTGTGAATGAGGCCTAATAGTTGTCCTGTGAACAGATTCTCTCACCTGAGCTGTGGATCTCTGCAGCTCCTCCAGAGTGACCATGGGTGCATCTCTCATTAGTGCTCTCCTTGCCTGGGCTGTCAGTTTAGGTGATGGCCATGTCTTGGTAGGTTTGCAGTTGTGCCATACTCCTTCCATTTTCAGATGATGGATAGAAAAATGCTTTGAGAGATATTTAGAGCTTGTGATTTTTTTTTATAACCTAACTCTGCTTTACACTACACCACAACTTTATCCGTGACCTGTCTAGTATGTTCCATGATGCTTTTTGATCACTCATGTTCACTAACAAATAAGTGAGAATAATTACACACAGTAGGACTCAATTTATTAATTAGGGGACTTCTGAAGGGAATTGGTCACACTGGATTTTATTTAGGGGTATCAGAGTACAGAGGGCTGAATACAAATGCATGTCACACTTTCCAGATTTTTATTTATTACAAATTTTAAAAACCATATATCATTTTCTTTTTCCTTCAAACATACTTTCTACTTTGCGTTAGTCTATCACATAAAATCCCCCCAAAATACATTTAAGTTTGTGGGTGTAATGTGAAAAAAAAAAGGTATAAATAATTTTTCAAGACATTGAAACATCTACAGTGTTTTTTTTTTTTTTTTGTTTCCATGCATTTTAACCCTTAAGCAGTCTGCCCAAAGACTAAAAACATCCAGATTGTCCAGACGCAACACTGAAAGGTCGTCTAAAACATCCTAAAGAATTCCCCTTGTACAGAAAAGCAGACATTTCTTGCAATGTATATATTATGATTATTATCATGATTTCGCTATCCATTTATGTAATATACAGCATTAGGGTAAGGACACTCCTAAAAGCTAAGATGCTGGTGTGATATGGATATAAAAAAAAAAAAAAAAAAAAAAGTGGGAGTCATTTATTAAGTTGAAATATGCCTATCTCAATCTGCGAGTTCTCCCCGCTCAAGCCAGGTGGGTAGGGGTAAGGGGATGGGCCAGCAAGCCTGTCTCATTTACCTGCTTCAGGCATAGAAAAAAGTCTAAATGTAAGACTGCAAGGAAGCTGTCTTACACTTAGAACTGGCGAGGATACGCCAAAGTTATGAAGAGGCCTGCACCTCTACATAACTTTGTTGGAACCATTTCAAGCTTAGGGGTTTATTAAAACTGGCGTCTAAAACGCTGGTCTTAATAAATGTGCCCCTGTATTTCTACTGCAAATCATAGCAGTTTTGAAAAGTTTGATAACGTCTGTGTGGTTTTTATAGGTGGTACAGTGGTTTCATTGTATATTCAAAAAAGTGTCAAATTGTGCCAATTTACAGAAACTAAGAAAAGATTTTTCTATATTTAACTAAAAAAAAGTTTAATATATCACCAAATGTATTACACAATGTGGAAGCCATACATGCTCTGAGAAAACAAGACCTAATATATGTAGCTCGGAAGAAGAATAGAAGAATAGAAACATTTCCTATTACATTGGCCCATGGCTAAAACTTAAAAACACAGATGGTCAGGAAGCAGTTCAAGAATATTACCAAGTACAACAATTCTGTGCCGATTAATTTCTCAATTCATATTTTTATAGAGATCAGAGCTCCAAATTCACCGCTGCCATTCACACAGTAATAAAAAGTTAAATGATAAAAACTCTGGCTTCCTGTGGACAGGGGTTTACTGCATTTATAAACCATACACAGTAAGCTGCTAAGTATCCACTGATGAAAAAGACCACCTGATTTCTTATGTATAGTGCATACAAATGTAGGTACTACAGTAAATAAGGTGCAACTCAAGATATATCTACAAAAAGAAAACCACTGGAAGTGGGTTAAAGGGGTTGTCTGAATCTATCCGGAAGGAGGCCATTTTAGATTTAGTATTCACAAATGGGAATTTGGTATCTGATATTACTGTAGGGGAAAGCTTGGGATCTAGTGATCACCAGTCAGTGTGGTTTACTATAAGTACAGTGACTAGAGTCACACCACACAAAAACAAAAGTTTTAGATTTTAGAAAAACTGACTTTTCTAAAATTAGATTTGTGGTATACAAGTCCCTATCAGATTGGAACAGTTTCAATGGAGTCCAGGAGAAATGGGACTACTTAAAAGTGGCACTATTGAAGGCAACAGATAATTGCATTAGGCTTGTCAGTAAAAGCAAAAAAAGGAAGAAACCACTGTGGTACTCAGCAGAAGTGGCCAAAATCATTAAAAACAAAAAGATAGCATTTAGTAATTATAAAAATAAAAACGAGTATAACAGGCAAATGTATAAGATTAGGCAGAGAGAGGCCAAACAAGTTATAAGAGCTTCTAAAGCACAGGCAGAAGAGAAATTAGCTCAGTCAGTGAAAAAAGGCGATAAGACATTCTTCAGATACATAAATGAAAAAAGGAAATTAAAACAAGGAATTAACAAATTAAAAACAAAAGAAGGAAGGTGTATGGAAGAAGATAAAGAACTAGCTGACTGCCTCAATGAATACTTCTGTTTAGTTTTTACAAAGGAAAATGAAGGAAAAGGACCTAAGTTAGGAAGGAAGACTAATGAATCTTTTGATGCATGTGTCTTTACAGAGGAAGAGGTTCTAAGTCAGCTGTCTAAAATGAATACAAATAAGTCACAGGGGCCTGATGGGATACACCCACAGCTATTAAAAGAGCTTAGCAGTGAACTAGCAAAACCATTAACAGATTTATTTAACCAATCATAAGATGGGAAATTAGCAAATGTTGTGCCCATTCACAAGAAAGGTAGTAGGGAGGAATCAGGCAACTATAGGCCAGTAAGCCTGACATCAATAGTGGGGAAATTAATGGAAACCATACTTAAGGAGAGGATTGTGGAACATATTGTTTAATATCTTTATCAGCGAATTTGCAGAAGGCCTCGATGGTAAGGTGTGTCTTTTTGCTGATGTCACAAAGATTTGTAACAGGGTTGATGTTCCTGGAGGGATACACCAAATGGAAAAGGATTTATGAAAACTAGAGGAATGGTAAAAAATCTGGCAACTAAAATTTTATGTTGATAAGTGCAAGATAATGCACCTGGGGCGTAAAAACCCAAGAGCAGAATATAAAATCAGCGATACAGTCCTAACCTCAGTATCTGAGGAAAGGGATTTAGGGGTCATTATTTCAGAAGACTTAAAAAGTAGGCAGACAATGTCATAGAGCAGCAGGAAATGCTAGCAGAATGCTTGGGTGTATAGGGAGAGGCATTACCAGTAGAAAGAGGGAGGTGCTCATGCCGCTCTACAGAGCACTAGTGAGACCTCATTTGGAGTATTGTGCGCAGTACTGGAGACCATATCTCCAGAAGGATATTGATACTTTGGAGAGAGTTCAGAGAAGAGCTACTAAACTAGTACATGGATTGCAGGATAAAACTTACCAGGAAAGATTAAAGGACCTTAACATGTATAACTAAGAAGAAAGACGAGACAGAAGCGATATGATAGAAACTTTTAAATACACAAGGGGAATCAACAAGGTAAAAGAGGAGAGAATATTTAAAAGAAGAAGAAGAACTGCTACAAGAGGACATAGTTTTAAATTAGAGGGGCAAAGGTTTAAAAGTAATATAAGGAAGTATTACTTTACTGAGAGAGTAGTGGATGCATGGAATAGCCTTCTTGCAGAAGTGGTAACTGCAAATACAGTGAAGGAGTTTAAGCATGCATGGGATAGGCATAAGGCCATCCTTCATATAAGATAGGGCCAAGGGCTATTCATAGTATTCAGTATATTGGGCAGACTAAATGGGCCAAATGGTTCTTATCTGCCGACACAGTCTATGTTTCTAATATCAGATTAGCTGCGGTCTGACTGCTGGCATCAGCTGTTTGAAGAGACCACGGCACTCTGTGAGCAAGGCCTATTCCTAGGCCAGTGACGTCTTTCAAAAGGTCACATAGCCTTGGCACAGCTCAGTCCCATTTAAGTGAAAGCTGCTGAGCTGCAACACCAAGCAAAGCTGCTATACAAATCATGGCGCTGGGCTAGGCAAAACTGCAAGGAGGTCATGGCCTCTTCAAACAGCTGATCAGCAGGAAAGCTGAGCGTTGGACCCCAACAATCACATATTGATAATCTATCCTGAGGATAGGTCGTCAGTATTAAAGTATACTTACCAACATTTAGGTCGGTAAAATAGCATCCAAAACCCGCCCCTGGGAATGCCCTGACCCCGACCTGTACTGCCCTCTTCTGTGCAGATTTATCGTTAGTCACGTCCATTTTTGCCCTGGGACAGGATAAGGAGGCGTCAGCAGGGGGATGATGGGGGATGTAGTGGCGGAAAATTTGGCCCAGGGAAGGGTGCAGTAGGTGTGTACATTTCAGGATGAGCTTGCAGCACACACACCCAGCACTATGGGAAGTGTGGCTGCAACTCATCTATGTCCACAAGCTGGAAGTTCAGGAAGTAAACAGTGAAGAACAGTGGGGGCGTGGAGATTACACAATTAAAGTCTTTGAGGTCTTTCATTTTGGCTTACAGGACATATATATATATATATATATATACACACACACAAACACACACATATACACACACACACACACACATATACACACACACACACATATACACACACACACACACACATATATACACACACACAGTTGCAAGAAAAAGTATGTGAACCCTTTTGAATGATATGGATTTCTGCACAAATTGGTCATAAAATGTGATCTGATCTTCATCTAAGTGACAACAATAGACAATCACAGTCTGCTTAAACTAATAACACACAAAGAATTAAATGTTACCATGTTTTTATTGAACACACCATGTAAACATACACAGTGCAGGTGGAAGAAGTATGTGAACCCCTAGACTAATGACATCTCCAAGGGCTAATTGGAGTGAGGTGTCAGCCAACTGGAGTCCAATCAATGAGATGAGATTGGAGGTGTTGGTTACATCTGCCCTATAGAAAACACACACCAGTTCTGGGTTTGCTTTTCACAAGAAGCATTGCCTGATGTGAATGATGCCTCACACAAAAGAGCTCTCAGAAGACTTACGATTAAGAATTGTTGACTTGCATAAAGCTGGAAAGGGTTATAAAAGTATCTCCAAAAGCCTTGCTGTTCATTAGTCCACGGTAAGACAAATTGTCAATAAATGGAGAAAGTTCAGCACTGCTGCTACTCTCCCTAGGAGTGGCTGTCCTGTAAAGATGACTCCAAGAGCACAGCGCAGACTGCTCAATGAGGTAAAGAAGAATCCTAGAGTGTCAGCTAAAGACTTACAAAAGTCTCTGGCATATGCCAACATCCTGTTAGCGAATCTACGATATGTAAAACACTAAACAAGAATGGATTTCATGGGAGGATACCACAGAGGAAGCCACTGCTGTCCCAAAAAAAAATAATTGCTGCACATTTACAGTTTGCACAAGAGCACCTGGATGTTCCACAGCAGTACTGGCAAAATATTCTGTGGACAGATGAAACCAAAGTTGAGTTGCTTGGAAGAAACACACAACATCAAAACCTCATCCCAACTGTGAAGTATGGTGGTGGGGGCATCATGGTTTGGGGCTGCTTTGCTGCGTTAGGGCCTGGATGGATTGCTATCATCGAAGGAAAAATGAATTCCTAAGTTTATCAAGACATTTTGCAGGAGAACTTAAGGCCATCTGTCCACCAGCTAAAGGTCAACAGAAGATGGGTGTTGCAACAGGACAACGACCCAAAGCATAGAAGTAAATCAACAATAGAATGGCTTAAACAGAAGAAAACTCAAAGATAGCCAGTATGCATATGGTGAAACTGAAAATCTATCACAAGAAATCTAGTCTGGATAAGGATGTGGTCTTCTCGAAAACGTAGTCTTTTGGAAAGGTTTCACTGGTTACTTTTTCTAAGAAGAAAAACTTAATTCTGCCATTGATTTATTCCGCGCTCTGTTCTCTGAAATCTTAAACTGCGCTTTAAATTCATCTTGATTAAATTATTATTAAAAATAATCATGTCTCCAAGTAGCCCAATGTGCTTCAGTAGAGGACTCACGTTTGGCAAATTTTCTTATGCAAAAAGTTAATACATAAAAAAAAAAAAATAATCATGTGTTTTTTTTTAGCTAATCATTTGTTTAGCACTGGGCACAAGTTAGGAGAGGTGCCAGATATTGGAGTGATGCCTGAGGAATTTAGAACTTATGAGTGTTACAATACCAAGTCCCCACTATAGCCCTAAGGTCTATGAATAGGGCTTAGCCATACTGTACTGGTCATTAATAAAAATTATTATATATATATATATATATATATATATATATATACACACACACACACACACACAAACATATGTATGTTATACATAGATATATTTATATATATATATATATATATATATATACACATATGTTGTACAGTATACAGGAAGAATGTCTAATATTTCTTAATAGAAAATGAAACTAATAAAGAAAATTGGTAAAAGGAGGGAAAAAAGTGTTACCTGCAGATAAAACAGATGCAGAATTGGCCCACTGACCACTGAAAAAACAGGAACATTACTGAAATTGGATGCTGACACTTCCAGTCTTGGCATGTGTGTACTAAGCCCTGAAGCGACCATAAACAGAGGCACTTATACAAACAATTACATTAATTGAATTTCTAAGGACAAAAGGTTACTTCACGGATGCAGCAACTTAAATGAGATTCTACACACTGCAAGGAGAACGCACTCTCACTCTCTTTTATGATGTTCTGTTCTTTACGCCTGTATTAGGCTACTTTCACACTGGCGTTTTGGCTTTCAGTTTGTGAGAACCGTTCAGGTCTCTCAAAAGCGGTCCAAAACTGATCAGTTTTGCCCTAATTAATTCTGAATGGAAAAGGATCCGCTCAGAATGCATCAGTTTGCCTCCGTTCAGTCTCCATTCCCCTCTGGAGGTGGACACCAAAACGCTGCTTGCAGCGTTTTGGTGTCCATCTGACGAAACTGAGCCAAACGGATCTGTCCCCATTGACTTCCATTTTGTGTCAGGACGCATCCGTTTGGCTCCGCATCGTCAGGCGGACACCAAAATGCTGCAAGCAGTGTTTTGGTGTCCACCTCCAGAGGGGAATGGAGACTGAACGGAGGCAAACTGATGCATTCTGAGCGGATCCTTTTCCATTCAGAATTCATTAGGGCAAATCTGATCCATCTGAGGCGGATCTGTTTCAATTTGAGCATGCTCTATAAATGTCCCTTCACCCAGCAGCCATATCGGCCATCTTGGATAAAGTTCCAAACAACAGGTATGTATAGAAAGTTCTATCTTTATTTATTTCTCTCTCTATCTCTTTCTATAATCTATCTATCACAGGCTGGTGCTGATGGACCTGGGGTGAGGAAACAGGGTTGGTGATGGTATGGAGGCAGATTATGGCAATGGGGGGTGGGCAGATGGCACAGAGGTGGGGCAGATGGCACAGGGGGGGAAGAGGCACTGTTGGGGGCTCATGGCATGGGGCAGATTATTGCACTGGGGGGCAGATGGCACATAAGCTTGGGGGGAGGCACTGTTGGGGGCTCAAGGCATGTAGGCAGCCTATAGCACGGTTGGGGGGGAGTTGATGGCACTGGTGGGGGCAGATGGCACTAGGGGGGCAGATGGCATATGGGCAGATGATGGGGTGGGGTGGGGTGGGAGAGTTGATAATTACATCACCTAGACCCAGACATATGTAGGGGCATTCAACATAAATTTTTACAATTAGTATAAGACTACTGATTTGCCCTTCTTTAGCAAATGTCTTGTTTTTACTCCTAAAACTTAACTTTTACTATCTATTTTAATAATGAATTGACCATTAAACTCCTTAAAAGTCTCAGTTGTGTAGCCTCTTTGTTTATTTTGTGTTTTAGCAGCACTGTACACTTATTGCTACTTGGTGTGAGGAGGACTTCTGGTAGCTGCACGCTGGCTCAAGATTTTTCCTAACCCTCCTTTACAACTGTCAATGTTAGCTAAACATAAGCATCACTCCTATCTCTAAAAACTACCCCAAACATTGCTCCCCGACATTTTTTGCCAGATACCCCGGCATCTTCAGGGGATCGGGCAGTGAGTGTTTTGTGGGGCGTGACATGGACCGTTTATTGTTTCTCGTCGTGACGTAATCTCTGCAAACCAATCCTCTTTAGTGTACTTATTCCTAGGGCTAATGCTATTGTTATCTCCCTTCTCATTGGGGCCAGGATACTTGATATACTCCTCCCATATTCATTACCTCGCTCCATTCCGTGCCGTCCCCTATTCTCGTGATATCTAGACAAGTTACGCGCAAGTCATCAGACTTAGGTGATCTCTCATACCGACATCACACTGCGCATGTCTGGGGACTTAAGAGTTCTCGCTAGTTCTTCTCATGATTGCGCATGTCTGAAGGCTTAGCTTCCAGCTTGTTCACTTGATACATTAATGCTATAGTTCTATTTATTAGCTTCTTCAAATAGGTTTTGTTATTATTATTGTGGTATTTATAGTACTGATGTAAATACTGAACTGGATTAGTTATATCCAAGATTTTACTTTATTTTAATCTATGCCATCAGGTGTGGATGTCCGAAGTTATAGATTGGGAAAACTACACAAGAATTGAGAAGGCGTATATCTAAGTATTTGATATAAATATTGAAGCTGAAACATCTTTGTTTAGACATATCAAAGCCACACAAAGGAGACGCTAGTAGCCTCAGATTTTGGGGCATAAGTAAACTCACGCTTGGCATCAGACAAGGGGATATAGACAAAAGATTACAGCAAGAAGAAGCGAGATGGATTTATCGTCTTAAAAGTCTAGCCCCAAGGGGACTTCATGAAGGCTTCACCTCTTCATTGTTTCTATAATAAGTGATGTGATTCAACTAACCAATGCGGTTCAGTCCTCAGATGAGATCAGTATAACTAATATTGCTAACAGTGAGTACTTAGACCATAAAATGTCTGTACTATATCAATATAATTAGGTACAGCCTACATCACTAATCTTTACCAACCCGCCTGAAGTTTTGGTGTACATACCTACATATTTATTCAAAAATCTCCTCTCCCCCTTTCTCCCAATAATGGTAATAATTAATTAATGGTAATGATTGTAATAATAAACAAAACAAAAAATCTATATAATCGTAATAATTATAAAAAAATAAAAAGAAGAGATACAAAAATGTAAATTAATTTATTGTGGTCAAAAATCAAATATATAACAATGGACCAATTGGTCGTCGTGGATTAATATAAAAACTGAGTGAAATGTACTTGTCTTTTATTGCATGATTGAGATAACCAAAATACATTTGATAATTTAGGTAAATGATCCAAAATATTGTAAATTAGGGTATCTAGAAACATATCATTATTAAGTAGTAACATTGAGAAATATGTTAGATACAAATATCGCATGGTACTGTAAATCATGTATTAATTATAAACAGTGTGCTTTTAACTTATGGAGTCATTGACATTAGATTGCGAATAATACACTATTAATTAATTGGACTAAAATGAAGCATGCAAATTAGCCAGATCAGGATTCACAATGGCACTATGAATTATTACAATAATAATGACCCCAATACTAAGAAGAATACTAAGTAGATCTATTCATAAAATAACAGATAAAAATGATATAACATAATTTATTGTGGCTAAAATACATGGTGAGGGGTCAAATGGCCGTCTCTGGATGAGTGCTAATGTAAAAAATGGAGTGAATCGATCGGGACTTTCATACACGATCGGTACAATTAATAAATATAAGTGAATGTAAGGAGAGTATATGGTCACATGATTGAACACACCGTGTTTTTCTCCCCATAAGACGCACTTTTCCCCCAAAAAAGTGTGTGGGGGGGGGGGAATGGCAGTGCGTCTTATGTGACGAATTCTGCCATTTTTACATCGCTAACGCTGATACATCGCCAGCTGCGATGCTGCACAGAGCAGTGATGTATCAGTGGGGAGGGAGGAGGGTCTGGAGGCCGGCAACTTGCGGCAGGGCCCGATGCAGTCACTGTACTCTTACACCGGGCCTCGCCGCTTACAGCAGTATACATATCTAAACAGTAATCTTTAACCTCGAGTAACTTTAACTTTTTAAAGCAGCGCTATCCTGTTTACTACCTTACAATCAAGCTCCGGTAACAGGTAGAGCGGGCAGCGGTGTTTTTTGGGGGGCATTTAACCACCCCCTGGAGACGAGCACCCGCTGCATTGTTACTAAGTAGTGCTGTCCACCCGTGTTTTTGCCCCATAACAGTGTCATCCACAGATCCTTCTCCCCATAACAGTGCCATCCACAGATCCCCCATAACAGTGCAGTGCTCCAGACAAAAAAAAATAATAACCAGGAGCCATTGGCTCTTAAACTAAAACATTTAGGAGCCAAACTAAATTTTTTAGTCACCAAATTTAAAATGCGTTATAATAAAAAAAAAGGAGAAGATGAGACGCAGGTTTTTTATTGTTTGTAAATTTTATATGTAAAATTGGCAAAGGGGGCGATTTAAACTTTTAGTATTTTGGTGTTTTTTTAAAGTTTTTATTTAATAACCATTTTCCCCCTTTACGGGCTATAACCTAGATCTTTTTTATCCCTTGACCTATTCACCCCAATAGAGCTGTATTAGGGTGACGAGGACTTCACACTCTCCCTGCTGCCCTGTGCATAGTACACACAGCAACAGGGAGATTACCATGGCAGCCAGGGCTTCAGTAGCATCCTGGCTGCCATGGTAACCGATCGAAGCCCCAGCAGTGTAATCTGCCACTGCCACCAATGGAGGGGAGGGGACCCTGTGGCCACCATATAACAATGAGGGGGGGGGGGGCTGTGGCCACTGCACCACCAATGATACTAATAATGGGGGTGGGTGGGAGGGCGCACTGCACCAAAGATACTAATACTAAGAGGGGAGTGCACTGCACCACCAATGAATGTAATTAAAGAGGACCTTTCATGGGTCCAAAGAATATAAACAAAGTAGCAGGCTACATAGAGTGGCGCCCAGGGATCTAAGTGCACTTACTATTATTCCTGGGAGCCGCTCCGTTTCGCCCGCTGTGGCCCCCAGTATTTTTAGCATTCAAGAGGCAAGGAGGAGGAGAAGCCAGTGTCTCCCCTTCTCCCTGACAGCAGCGCTGTCCAATCGCAGCACAGAGCTTAGAGCCAGGGAGAAAAAAAAACTTCTTGGCTCTGCGCTGCAATTGGACAGCGCTGCTGTCAGGGAGAAGGAGAGACACTGGTGTCTCCTCCTCCTTGCTCTGAATGTTGAAAATACCGGGGTCCACAGCGGGCGAACGTAGCGGCTTCCAGGAATAATAGTAAGTGCACTTAGATCCCTAGGCGCCACTCTATGTAGCCTGCTACTTAGTTCATATTCTTTGGACCCATGAAAGTGTGGGCTGCGGCATCACAGACCCAGCCTCAATAACAGGGCATGCGATCCGCGGCAATTATCCCCTCAGATGTGGCACCTGAGAGGTTAATTGCTGCGTATTGCATGCCCAGTTATTGTGGCTGGGTCTGTGATACTGCTGCCTATACTTGTATTAATATGTTTTACATTCATTGGTGGCGCAGTGGCCACAGCTCCTCCCCTCCTCCTCCCTGCTATCTACCTATTGGTGGCAGTGGCGGCCGCGTCACAGTGGGGAGGGAGGGACTCTCTCCTTCTCCACTGTGCTAGTGAAGAGAACATGGCGCGTGCCATGTTCTTTAACTGATACTAGGCTGCGCAGCAGCGCAGCGGTCCAGTCACAAATGGCGACAAGGCTAAGTCATTTTGGTCGCCATCTGGACCCTTGCAGTGTCATCCACAGAATTCCCCATAACAGTGTCATCCACAAATCCCCCATAATAGTGTCATCCATAGACCACCATTAGTTCAAAGCCCACCAAAAGCACACCTTTTTGTGCAAAATATTTATTTTCTAATTTTCCTCCTCAAAAACCTAGGTGCATCTTATGGGCAGGTGCGTCTTATAGGGCAAAAAATACAGTAACTAATCCAGTTCAGTATTTACATCAGTACTATAAGTAACTATAATAAAAATGACACATATTCTAAGAAGCTAATAAATAGAACTAAAGTATTATTGTATCAAGTGAACAAGCAGGAACTCTAAGTCCCCAGACATGCGCAGTGTGATGTCGGTATGAGAGATCACCTAAGTCCGATGACTTGCTCGTTACTTGTCTAGATATCACGAGAATAGGGGACGGCACGGAGCGAGGTAATGAATATGGGAGGAGTATCAAGTATCCTGGCCCCAATGAGAAGGGGGATAACAATAGCATCAGCCCTAGGAATAAGTACACTAAAGAGGATTGGTCAGCAGTGATTACGTCACGATGAGAAACAATCAAAGGTCCATGCCACGCCCACCAAACACTCACTTCCTGATCCCCTGAAGATGCCAGGGTATCTGGCAAAGCATGTCAGGGGGTAATGGTTGAGGTAGTTTTTAGAGATAGGAGTGATGCCTATGTTTAGCTAACATTGACAGCTGTAAAGGAGGTTTAGGAAAAATCTTGAGCCAGTGCACAGCAACCAGAAGTCCTCCTCAGACCAAGTAGGCTACACAACTGAAATTTTTAAGGTGTTTAATGGTCAATTAGATATTAAAATAGATAGTAAAAAAAACACAATTAGACTTACCGGTAATTCCCTTTCCTTGAATCCACCATGAGGGCCCACAATGAGATTGACCCTTGACCTCTGTAGGGGCAGGAACATATGAAGAGAGTTTAAATTCCCCCCACCCCTCCACCTCCTCAGTGCTTTACAAATTACCCGAAAGGTGGAACAAAAATTAAAAGGATATTGATTCATACCCCTTAAAATATATATATATTTTAACATATATATATTTATTTTTATTTTTTTAGGGGTGGGAATAGTACGGGCCGTCATGGTGGATTCAAGGAAACGGAATTACCGGTAAGTCTAATTGCAATTTTTCCATTTCATCCACCATGACGACCCACAATGAGATGTAATAAATGACTAAGTGGGTGGGGATAACGCCTGTAAAACCTTCCGGCCAAAAAGAGCTTCATTTGAGTCCGGAAGATTAAGACGATAGTGTCTTACAAGGTAGGTATTACAAGGTAGGTATTTGCTCTTGACCAGGTTGCAGCCCTACAGATCTGGTCAAGTGAGATACCTCCTTTTTCAGCCCAAGAGGAGGCTGTGGCCCTAGTGGAATGGGCTTTAACGGCTCCAGGGCTGGGTTTGCCCTGTATCACATAGCAACACTCAATGGTGGATCTGATCCATCTAGCTATGGAGGATTTAGATAGCTTTTCCCCTTTATTTCTTCCTGAGAACTGTATTAGGAGATTATTATCCTTTCCAAGCGCTTTGGTAGACTCAAGATATTGAATGACATTATTTCTAACGTCTAATAGACGCATTTTATCTCTTGACCCTGCAATTTCGGACCCAGTGATAGAGGGTAGGAATATTTCCTGGTCCTGGTGGAAGAATGAGACCACCTTAGGGAGGAAACCTGGGTCGAGCGTCAGACGAATGTGATCTTTGTTGATTTGGAGATATGGTTCCTTGCAGGAAAGGGCTTGAAGTTCTCCAATACGTCTGGCTGAGGTTATTGCTATCAGGAAAGCAGTTTTTAGGGAATGGTGCTTTAAAGAAATATCTGACAGCGGTACAAAGGGAGGTTTTGTTAAAGCTTCTAGGACGATGTTTAGGTCCCAAGTTGGAGCCCTAGATCTTAGAGTTGGTCTTAATCTGGTTGCTGCTCTGATGAATCTCCTGACCCATCTGTGATTGGCTACGCTGCAGTCGTAGAAGGTGCTGAGAGCCGATATTTGTACTTTCAGGGTACTAGGTTTCAATCCTAATTCCAAGCCATTCTGAAGGAAGTCTAGAATTTTATTGATGGGAGGAGAGGAGGTGTCCGGGTGATCCACCCCTAACCAAGAGCAGTATTATTTCCAGATTTTTAGGTAGATGGAAGATGTAACTTTTTTCCTACTGGCCCTGAGTGTGAGAATCACTATCTGAAAGGCCATTACTTTTTAAGGTCTCGCTCTCAGGATCCAAACGGCTAGTCTGAATATTTTTGGGTCGGGATGTAGAAGAGGGCCCTGGACTAGCATGTCTCTCTGAAAGGGGATCTCCCAAGGATCTTCCAGCGAAAGTTGTTTCAGAGTAGAAAACCAACTCCTCTTTGGTCATAGGGGGCTATCAGGATGAGAGTGGTTGGTTCTCCTAGGAACTTCTGGATGACTCGAGGTATTAGAGGTATTAGGGAAAATGCGTATGCTAGTTTCCATCTCCAGTGTATTGACAGGTGTCTATTGCCCAAGGTCCGTCCTCTAGATTTAGGGAGCAAAAGAGCTCTACCTGAGCATTTCGTCTGGAAGCGAATAAGTCTATTTCGGGCTGACCCCATCTTTCGGACATCTTCTGCAAGATTTCCCTGTTCAGGGACCATTCTCCTTGGCCTATTCTTTCTCTGCTCAGGTAGTCTGCCACTGTGTTTTCGCATCCTTTTAAGTGGACGGCGGAGAGCGACAAGGTGTTCTTTTCTGCCCAAGAGAAGATTATTTTTGCCACTCCACCAAGTAAGCGTGACTTTGTCCCTCCTTGGTGCCTAAAATATGCCACCGGTGTGGTATTGCCGGATAGTATCTTTAAGTGTTGACCCTTTAACCGGTCTTCTCCTTTTGTTATCGCCTCGAGGACAGCGTACAGTTCTCTGTAATTGGATGACCTTTTTAGGTCTTCTGGCCAAGTACCTTGCAGCAGATGGTCTCCTATTTTGGCTCCCCAGCCCTCGAGACTTGCATCCGTTATTACCTGAACGGCCGGATGGATCCGCCACTATAGACCTCCAAGTAGTCTTTTTTTCCTCCACCAATTGAGATCCGTTTTCACAGACTGTGGTATCCAAATACTTCTGTCTAGGTTTACCCGTTTTCCATCCCATTCTCTTAGAATCCAACTTTGGATTATCCTCGTGTGGCTTTGGCACCAGGGGACCGAGGGTATGCAGGCAGTTAGGCTTCCTAGTAAACTCATGGCTTTCCTGATGGAGCATCTGTGAGAACTCTGAAACATCCTGATTTTCTCTATCAGTGCTGCTGTTTTGTCCTGAGGAAGAAAGGTTTTTAGTAAGGTTGAGTCCAGTTCTACACCTAGGACCCTTATTCTTCTGGATGGAATAAGTGTGGATTTCTTTATGTTTATAATCCAACCAAGAATTCTTAGAATCTCTGAAAACCTTTGAGTTGCGGATAGGTTTTCTACTTCTGTTCTGCCCAGAATTAGGAAATCGTTGAGGTATGGGATAATTGTTATACCCTCTCGGCGGAGATAAGCCACCATCTCTACCACGATCTTTGTAAAAATTCTGGGTGCCGAGATGCCGAAAGGAAAAGCGACGTACTGAAAGTGGTGGATCAAACCGTCCACCCCCTTTAGTGCGAACCGTAAATATTTTTAGAGAGATGATGAATACGGATATGGTAATATGCATCTTTGAGGTCGATCGACGACATAAACGCCCCTTTTTGGATCAGAGGAACTGTGGATGAGATGGTTTCCATCCTGAACAGAATAGATCTGTTTAAAGGCTTTAAATTTACTATGGTTCGAAAGGACTGGTCTGTTTTTTTTTACTAGAAAGAGGTTGGAATAGAATCCTCTCCTCTCTTCTAGTACTGGGACTTTTTGAATTAGGCCTAGATCTAGAAGGTCTCTGACACCCTGCCATATCTTTGGAAGTTCTGTTCTGTTCTGGGCCGAGATACAGAATCTTATTGGGGGGATTGATGTGAATTCTATCTTGTAACCCTGGGAGATTATGTTTAGAACCCAGGGATTTGAGGTGATTTGCTCCCATGAAGATAGAAAACCCATCAGTCTGCCCCCTACTCTGGCGCCATTGTTGTTTGGTCTGTCTGTTTTGGGGATTGAGGATGAAGCCTCTCCCTCTTCCCCTCTCCATGCGCCGCATGGCCTGCCTCCTAAAAAGCGCTCCATGCGCCGCACCTACTCCCCTAGCCGGTCACATGACAAACAGAGAAGGAGGACGCCAAGCGCAGCGCGGGAGGCACCCTCGTGAAGCTGGCACCCAGAGGTAAGAAAGGACCGCAGGCCTCAGCATAAGCCGAGACGAGCGTCCTTGTTGCTCCATGCTGTCCAGCCTTAGCCTATGCCGCGAGAGGACAGCAGGAGATTCCTGAAAGAGAATAAAGTTACTACCCCCCTGACAGGAGGGCTCTCCCCACATGTTGGCCCCTGTAGGGGCAGGAAAGCACTGAGGAGGTGGAGGTGTGGGGGGAATTTAAACTCTCTTCATATGTTCCTGCCCCTACAGAGGTCAAGGGTCAATCTCATTGTGGGCCGTCATGGTGGATAAAATGGAAAGTTAAGTTTTAGGAGTAAAGAGAAGACATTTGTTAAAGAAGGACTAATCGTAAAAATGGGGGGGGGGGAATTGATGGCACTGGGAGGGGGAGGAGATGGTACTAGTGGGGGCAGATGGCAATGAGGGGCGGCAGATGGCACTGAATGGCGGGAGATGGCACAGAGGTGTGGCTGATGGCACGGGGGGGTGAGGCACTGTTGGGGGCTCAAGGCATGTGGGCAGATTATGGCACGGGGAGGGGAGTTGATGGCGGCATATGGTGCTGAATGGGGATGGCACCGAATGGGGTCATCAAAAACAAGATCATGGGATTTTTTATTTTTTATTTTTTTTTAGCATCTTCACTAACCAAAAATAAAAAACAAATTACAAAAGAATTTCTGTGGTGGTCAAGCCCAAAGATTATCTAATCAAAAGTAAGTTCTTGAAGTAAATATTTTATAAATGCGATATCTCTGTCAATGTTGGTGTATCTCTGTCAATGTTAGCGCGTTTAATGTACATTTTCTCTTTGATTATGTCTCGTAGAGATGTCTGAAGTCTCAGAAAGCGACAGATGAAGGCCACCCAGAAGGCGCCGTAGAATTCAACAAGCGACAATTGGATTTTGTAATACAATTATTATATAATAAACTGAGTGTATCTTTGTGAGAACTAATAATACGTAACTTTTATTATTCCCGTTAAAATAAATGAGACAATGTTAATAAAATTTCTTCTAAACGCACTGCTGTGCATGTTGCTTTAGGAAGGAGATGGGAATTGAATGGTCTATTGTCCTACTCAGAAGTTCATGGTTTACGGTGGGGGTAGCTTCTCCAGGTAAGTGTTGCGTGGTGTGCTCGCTACTTGCTTCTCAGCTATGCCTAATTGTTTCTGACCCTCATACTCTAGTCTAGAATGTGGAGATAGGCTAACTGACTGTAGTCGGAGCACTCGCCCTGAAAAGAGCGACCCCCAGCCGCAGGAACCTCGGGCCTGACCTAGTCGTCCCTCTCCTAATAGCTACCTACAAGCACCTTCCAATGCGTTTCGCCATAATACAATGGCTCATGAGGGAGCGATCTGTGCCTTGCAGAGCGTCTGTGCAGTGGCAAAGTTTCTTTAAGAATAACTGCAGTGGCCCCTCTGTTTCTGGCAGTCCCCTACGGCCGTAGGGACAACTGTTCTCTCCCTCTGACTGCAAGGGAGTTGTCTGAGACAGAGGAGCGTTTTGCCCCTCTGTTTCTGGCAGCCCCCTACAGTAAGAGGTAGGCATAGTATAGAACCTGGACACAGTAATTCAAGGCCTTTTTTTTCCTCCACAGAACTGCCAGCAGCACTCGGGCGCCTGACCCAGCTCTTAAAGCGGACCTGGAACCGACCGCCACCCCCAGCCCTCCTGTCCATCATGCCCCTGTTCAGGACAATCCTGGTCCCCTACCGGGTCCCTCTATTCAACAGACGCTCTCTAATTTGAGACAAAATGTGAGAGCGATGTTGAATAGTAGGAGATCATGAGGATTACAGGAACCTTGTAGAGATAGTTTCCGATGCTCTGGCAGGTTTTGCTGATGAAATGAGGCGAAGTTTAGATGACTTGGCACATCGCATGGAGGGGGCAGAGGCCTCACCATCATTACGTGATAACCATAACCAAGATGGACCAAATGACGCCAGAGCAGGTGCACGAGTTAAAAAATGTGGTGGAGAACAGTCATGGAAAATTTTAAACCTACCCCCCATCACACACAATCCCCACATCCCACTCCTTTAACCCATCCCCAATTCCCGCCATCCGTCCCTTTCCCAACCACCATCCCATTCCCACCCCCTGAGCAGGTGTTTCATCTTCCTTCTTTTTCTTCTACTCCTTCTCCTCCTAACTATGTCGCTCCCACTTCTTTCCAATCTACCTCTTCGACACATGCTCGGGAACATTCAAGTTCCGACCCGTCCTCTCTCCACACCTCTCAAATCCAACCTGCATCTTTTCCTGCAGCTCGTCGCATTTATCCCGCCACTGAAGACAGGGGGGCTAGCTCTTGGCCAAAGACAGTCCACCCCGCAACAGTCCACCTCCCCTCCACATTTTGAAAATGTATAATTTATTTTATTATTTAGTTAATATTTATTTATTTGAAATTTTTGTTAAATAAATACGTTGACTGTACTTCAGTGTGTGTGTGTGTGTGTATGTGTTTTATTTTCTGGTACAGGCTATCAATTTTGGCCACTCCAGCTGTTTGGAAACTAGAACTCCCAACGACACACTAATTAGCGTTTATTATAACGCTCATAGAATTTAAAATGGGTTTCTAGGAGTCTTATTTTCTGAACGTCTGTAGTTCCAAAGGTAGCCGAACCTTTGATGTCGCACGATCAATAACAGGCTTTCTTATAGTTCCTTATTGATCATATTCCTGCTGATTGTTCACAGTTGACAAGACTATCATTCCGTGGCGGTCAATCAGGGACCGCTTCAAGAGAGATTACAATAAGGAGGTTCAGGCCCCGAGTGGATCCAGAGCAACCTCAAGGCTGCCATATATGTATAGTCCTGATTGGCTGATTGTGCAAATTCACATGAGCCCTTGTGGGAGTCGCGGTACATGTGAATCAGCCTCATCAACAATTCATTTACTAGAGAGGGCCAATTTTAAATTTCGCTCTTTAGTACAGATGAAGCTCTCACATAAACTAGCACCATTACCACAAGGGACACGAAAGGGACATGATGCTGTTAAAAGGTGTTGTCCGGATTCAGAGCCGAAGCCGGACCTACACATAACTTGCACCCAGCCAACCACACGGATGTTAACAACGGAGCAGTTCAAGCTCCAATGCTCTCTCTTGCCCTGCACAGGATCGGGCAGAACAAGGGCTGACAATAACACACTGCTAAGAGGAAGATTCTGCCAAACAGTGCGTTTGGTGATGTCACCATCTCTAGTGAGCAGGCTTTAGCCCTGTCCTAGCCGTTTTAAAGGCTATGAGAGGGCTACAGATGGCCCAATAGTGCTGGTGATGCCACGGGACCTGATTGACGCAAGTCTCCGCCTGGCAGCGATATGGAGACCCCAGTACGTCAACAAATCTCCATAAAATGCCTATGCCCTGAGAGATTCAGTGGGGTAGTTTGGTTTAAAATATGGCTATGTCCGGGTTCAGCTGTGAACCCGGATAACCCCTTTAACAAGCATTATTTCTCACAAGGCATATTGTCTGATGTTGTCAAATAAAATTAGCAGTGTAGCAGTACCATTCTTGGGGCCGAGTAAAAAAAGACAAAAGGTGTATAAAAATTCATAATTTTCATTTAATATAAGAGAAAACAGTTTAAACAATTAAAGAACATTATCCTGCCAACTTCAGAAACAAAGCAATTGGCGAAACTGTCCCTCATTCGGGTGACGGCTAGGGTTGACCGATATGACAAATGTTACAGCCTGGTGAGTGTGCAATCAACCTCTTGCTGTCACGGTAAGTAAGATAAGGGAAGGAAACAGAACACAGCAAGGCAAACAAAACAACTGACTAAACCCAAAATGCTAGGGAACAAAAGGGTAGCCTCCTAGCAATCCCTAAAACACTTTCTCTAAGCTGCTATGCCCATGTGCTTATCTCAATGGTAGATATGCACATGCCCACTCACCTAAGACTATAACACACTGAACCAAACCCTCGGCTGTAGGGAAGAGGGAAAGAGACACCCAGTTCCTTCAACAATCGAAGGAGCTAGCTTCACCCTAGAGGCCTAGTAAAAACAGACACAGAAGGAAAAAGGGAAAAGGACTTATCTAGAGATGTGTTGGAGCAAACGATCCACAAACTTCCAGAGCTCACACAAAGCAGTATCCGCAAAGGCTATAGGGAGAGGGAGGAATAAATAGCCTCACCAATTACATAAAGAACAACACCTGGGAGGAGGTGGGATTTAGTTCAAACCCACAACAAAACAAACTGTCAGATCGAGTCACGTACAGCAACTCTGACAGATCTCCTCAGAACACCCAGAGGGCAGGGTGTGACACTTGCGGATCTAGTGGTTCCTTAGATAAAAGATAGTTGTGTAGAGCTACACAAGCCTTGACTATATCGTATATGGTTTCCACCTTAAGATTAATGGCTTTGGTGAGAATACACCATTTGACAACTAAAATGCCAAAGGCGCACTCCACCAGTTGTCTAGCTCGTGTCAGTCTGTAGTTAAACACTCGCATTGTAGTGTTCAAGTCACGGCTAGAGTACGGCTTTATTAGATTCTCGCACATTTGGAACGCCTCGTCCCCTACTACCACAAATGGCATTGGAGGTCCATCAGTACCTGGCAAAGGTCTCGGAGGTGGCAATCCAAAGTCCTTTGAATACAGGAGGCGTCCCATTGCTGAGTTTTTGAAAGCCATCGAGTCATTTGTCCGCCCATAAGCTCCAATGTTAACGGCGACAAGCCGATAATCAGCATCCGCAATGGCTATCAAAATAATTGAGAAATAATTTTTGTAGTTGAAAAATTCAGAGCCACTTCCGGAAGGTTTTACAATACGTATATGTTTGCCATCCACACCTTTAGGGAATTGGCAGGTTTCCAGGAACTTGTCTGCTATTTGAAGCCACTGTTCTGTAGTTGGATGTGGGATGTAATCCTCATGCAATACCTCCCACAAGGCACGACAAGTATCGTGGACTATACCGATCGTCGAAAGTAAAAAAATAATAATAATAATTATATATATATATATATATATATATATATATATATATATATATATATATATATATACACACATACATACATACATACATACACAGTACAGACCAAAAGTTTGGACACACCTTCTCATTCAAAGAGTTTTCTTTATTTTCATGACTATGAAAATTGTAGATTCACACTGAAGGCATCAAAACTATGAATTAACACATGTGGAATTATATACATATCAAAAAAGTGTGAAACAACTGAAAATATGTCATATTCTAGGTTCATCAAAGTAGCCACCTTTTGCTTTGATTACTGCTTTGCACACTCTTGGCATTCTCTTGATGAGCTTCAAGAGGTAGTCACCTGAAATGGTCTTCCAACAGTCTTGAAGGAGTTCCCAGAGATGCTTAGCACTTGTTGGCCCTTTTGCCTTCACTCTGCGGTCCAGATCACCCCAAACCATCTCGATTGGGTTCAGGTCCGGTGACTATGGAGGCCAGGTCATCTGGCGCAGCACCCCATCACTCTCCTTCATGGTCAAATAGCCCTTACACAGCCTGGAGGTGTGTTTGGGATCATTGCCTTGTTGAAAAATAAATGATTGTTCAACTAAACGCAAACCGGATGGAATAGCATGCCGCTGCAAGATGCTGTGGTAGCCATGCTGGTTCAGTATGCCTTCAATTTTGAATAAATCCCCAACAGTGTCACCAGCAAAACACCCCCACACCATCACACCTCCTCCTCCATACTTCACGGTGGGAACCAGGCATGTAGAGTCCATCCGTTCACCTTTTCTGCGTCGCACAAAGACATAGTGGTTGGAACCAAAGATCTCAAATTTGGACTCATCAGACCAAAGCACAGATTTCCACTGGTCTAATGTCCATTCCTTGTGTTCTTTAGCTCAAACAAGTCTCTTCTGCTTGTTGCCTGTCCTTAGCAGTGGTTTCCTAGCAGATATTCTACCATGAAGGCCTGATTCACACAGTCTCCTGTTAACAGTTGTTCTAGAGATGTGTCTGCTGCTAGAACTCTGTGTGGCATTGAGCTGGTCTCTAATCTGAGCTGGTGTTAACCTGTGATTTCTGAGGCTGGTGACTCGGATGAACTTATCCTCCGCAGCAGAGGTGACTCTTGGTCTTCCTTTCCTGGGGCGGTCCGCATGTGAGCCAGTTTCTTTGTAGCGCTTGATGGTTCTTGTGACTGCACTTGGGGACACTTTCAAAGTTTTCCCAATTTTTCGGACTGACTGACCTTCATTTCTTAAAGTAATGATGGCCACTCGTTTTTCTTTACTTAGCTGCTTTTTTCTTGCCATAATACAAATTCTAACAGTCTATTCAGTAGGCCTATCAGCTGTGTATCCACCTGACTTCTCCACAACGCAACTGATGGTCCCAACCCCATTTATAAGGCAAGAAATCCCACGTATTAAACCTGACAGGGCACACCTGTGAAGTGAAAACCATTTCAGGTGCCTACCTCTTGAAGCTCATCAAGAGAATGCCAAGAGTGTGCAAAGCAGTAACCAAAGCAAAAGGTGGCTTTGAAGAACCTAGAATATGACATATTTTCAGTTGTTTCACACTTTTTTGTTATGTATATAATTCCACATGTGTTAATTCATAGTTTTGATGCCTTCAGTGTGAATCTACAATTTTCATAGTCATGAAAATAAAGAAAACTCTTTGAATGAGAAGGTGTGTCCAAACCTTTGGTCTGTACTATATATATATATATATATCTATATATATAGATATATATATATATATATAAATCATATATACAGATAATATACAGCTATATAAAACAGACAGATTAGCTGCCCTTCTGTAGCGGGTATCCTATTTTTGATGCGTGTGAAAATGCGCTGCAGTAGCTGGTCGTAACTCTCGACCATCATACGCATCTAATTGAAAAAAAATATTGGATTCGCACGAAGCTCCAAATAGAGGACAGAAAAAACGCCTCTGGTCATCCGTTTTGAAGTTACTGGGTGGACTAGAGTTGTTGCGATACCAAATTTTAGATTCGATTTCGATACCATAAAAAAGTATTGCGATACTCAATACCATTCGATACCACATGAAAAAAAAAAATCATCAAAAAAGCCACATGCATTTCGTATTTTAAAAAATGGCGAATTGCACAGTTATTATAATTTTTTTTTCTGTTCTGGCGTTCACCGCATAGATTTTTTAAATATTTTTATAGTTTGGACTTTTCAGACATGGCGATATTTAGTTTGTTTATTTATTTATTGTTTATATATTTTATATGTAAAATTGGGAAAGGGAGTGATTTATACTTAATATTTTGTTGTTTTTATTTTTTTGCTTTGTTTTTTACTTTTTATTTAATAACTATTTCTCCCCTAAAGGGCTAGAACCTGGGATCTTTTAATCTCTTGTCCTATTCACCCTGATAGAGCTCCATCAGGGTTAGGCCTCTCTCACACTGGCGTTTGCGCCCTGTTGCCGCATTGCGGCCCGCAAAATGCAGGCCGCAATACACGAGCACAGTCCGTGGGGCAGCCGCAGCGGATCGCAGACCCATTCACTTGAATAGGTCCGCAATCCGGCCGTTCCGCAAAAAAATAGGACATGTTCTATCTTTTTGCAGAACGGAAGTACTGGAAGAAACCCTACGGAAGCACTCTGTAGTGGTTCCGTCGGGTTCCGTTCGGCACCATTCCGCATCTCCGGATTTTGCGGACCCATTCAAGTGAATGGGTCCACATCCGTGATGTGGAATGCCCACGGAACGCCACACGTGTATTGCGGATCCGCAACACGCCAGTGTGAAAGAGGCCTAAGGCTACTTTCACACTAGCTTTCGATCGGATCCGTTCTGAACGGATCCGATCATATTAATGCAGACGGAGGCTCCGTTCAGTACGGATCAGTCTGCATTAATAACTTAGAAAAAATTCTAAGTGTGAAAGTAGCCTAAGCGGATCCGTTCAGACTTTCAATGTAAAGTCAATGGGGGACGGATCCGCTTGAAGATTGAGCCATATGGTGTCATCTTCAAGCGGATCCGTTCCCATTGACTTACATTGTAAGTCTGAACGGATCCGCTCGCCTCCGCACGGCCAGGCGGACAGCTGAACGCTGCAAGCAGCGTTCAGCTGTCCGCCTGTCCGTGCGGAGGCGAGCGGAGCGGAGGCTGAACGCCGCCAGACTGATGCAGTCTGAGCGGATCCGCTCCATTCAGACTGCATCAGGGCTGGACGGAGGCGTTCAGGTCCGCTCGTGAGCTCCTTCAAACGGAGCTCACGAGCGGACCGACGAACACTAGTGTGAAAGGAGCCTTAATAGAACTTCACACTCTCCTGCTGCCCTGTGCATAGTACACAAAGCAGAAGAGAGCTGACCATGGCAGCCAGGGCTTCAGTAGCGTCCTGGCTGCCATGGTAACTGATCGGAGCCCCAGGATTACACTGCTGGAGCTCCGATCAGAAGCTGCCACTGCTACACTAATGAGGAGGAGGGGAGGGGACCCTGTGGCCACTGCCACCAATGATTTTAATGTTGTGGGGGTTGAGGGGGGCGGGCACTGCGCCAGCAATGATCATTAACCTTTAATACAGGAGGCGGGTGCCGGCAGCAGATCAGCAGCAGTTAACCCCTCAGGTGCCGCACCTGAATGGTTAACTGACGCTGATCGCAGCTCCCTGTCAGAGGCAGGGTGCCGGCTATGTGATTCTGCCTCCTCTATTATAAGTTAAAGACAACCTTTCATGGGTCCGGACTTTGTTAAGTAGCAGGCTACATAGAGCGGCGCCCAGGGATCTCCCTGCACTTACTATTATTCCTGGGCGCCGCTCAGTTTGCCCGCTTTGGCCCAGTTATAGTCTCCTGCTCCGTATGTTAATTACTACTATCGGAGCAATGGGGAGGAGACATCAGCTTCTCTCCTGGGCGTTCCTTCTTCCAGAGCAGAAGACAGTAACTGGGCACGATCTGCCGCCTGATGAAGCTTTTGCTCGTTCATCGGGCAATCGGCGGCAGTATTACACTGCAAGATGATTGTGTGAACACTTGTTAGCAAATATTGGCCAAAATATCGGTTAACTCCAGTCAAAAATAAAGACCAACATTGGCCACTTAGTGACTGTATATATGTGATCAGGTCATCCCAGTAGAATCAACCCTATTAAACCAGGCACAATGTTTGGTAGAGTTGACCCTGCTGAGTAAAAGGACACCTTTCTTGTGTTTCTCTTAAAGGGGTTGTCCCACAAAACATATTCTACAGTTTTCAAACCAATGTATCTGTAGAGCACCAACTGCTCTTAATTTCTTTCCATATTTCTTTGACCTGCTCACTAGAAGGCCGCACATGCTCAGTTTCATCCTTCAAATGCCTCCTGAGCTGTGATAGGGAGAGGATGGACACACACCCTTAGCTACAGCAGAAAAGACACGCCCCCTGAGCTGCAGCAGAAAAGACACTCCCCTTGAGCTGCAGCAGAAGAGATACTCCCCTTGGACTGCCAGCTTCATATAAATCTTGCAGAGTAATGAATGGGGAGATCTCTGGATCCATGTGAGGTACAGGGCTGGTTCTAGCTTTGTTAGAAAGAGATTGTCATGTTCTATATGTACCCTGATGTTAATTTTTTACATTAATCATAGGATAACCCCTTTAAGTGCCATTACTTAGTAATACTCGCCTCTATTTTTATGCAAATTATGCAAAATCTCGATCTACCCCTCGGTGCGCCAATAAGCTCATTAGCGTAACTGTCATTCTTTTTTTTTTTTTGTGTAATGTGTAGGGGCAGTGATGCTGACCATTTTTGTAGTATACTTTAATTACTGAAATCATACATTTCTATTAGAAAAATAGCTCTACGGGTCCATTCACACGTCTGTATGCGTTTTGCGGATCCTCAAAACACGGACACCGGCAATGTGCGTTCCGCATTTTGTGGACCGCACATCGCCACCACTGTCATAGAAAATGCCTTTTCTTGTCCGCAATTGTGGACAAGAATAGGACATGTTATATTTTTTTCCGGAGCCATGGATCGGAAGATCGGCGGCGCGCTCGGGAAATGTGATGCGGACATACAAGATGAATGGGTCTGCATCCGCTCCGCAATTTGTGGAACGGATGCGGACCCATTCTATGGACGTGTGAATGGAGCCTAAAGTGGCCCATTTTGAGCATTAGCAAAGCTCCTCTGTCTTCTGTTTACATTACACAGTCAGTGTGGAGTGTGTCTGCACAGTCATGTAAGCAGAAGACAGAGGAGCGTTGCCAAGGCTCAAATAGAAATGTACAAATTTCAGTAATTAAAGTATATTACAAAAATGGTCAGCATCACTGCCCCTACATATTACAAAAATAAAATAAAATAAAGAATGACAAATTACCAGTTACACTTTAAGTAAAAATCCTTCAGAGAAACATAAGAAAGGTATCATTTTCTCAGTTGGATGAACCCTAGCAGTGTATAATGCAATGGAAAAATGAATGCAGCCAGCACAGGAGCCCATATGGACAATACATTAGTAAGTGCATTGTATTAACTTTGTCTACATGATAAATGCCATTTGCTGAAGTGAGACAACCCCTTTAAGGGGTTTAATATGCAGTTTATTGCCTTGACATTTCTTCCTTGCATAGGCATAATGTCTAGTGGGGTTCATCCAACTGAGAAATTATAACTTTGTTATGTTCCTCTGAGCCATTGTTACTGAAAGTGTTACTTAACCACCTCCGGACCGCCTAACGCAGATGTGCGGTCCGGAGGTGGCAGCGCTGCGCACAGTCACGCATATACGCGTCATCTCGCAAGACGCGAGATGACGCGAATATGCGCCCGCGCATGCGCAGTTCGCGCCGGCATTTCGCACAGGACTATTTCGTCAGCAACCTGCCAGCCGTGATCATTGGCTGGCAGGTTGCTGATTTTTAAAAAAGCCAATCACAGAGCCATATAGCAGATCATATTTGTAAATATGATCTGTTATATGGCTGGCCTGCTCCTCTGCTGGTTCTTTTCGTCGGTTGGATCCAGCAGAGGAGCAGGCTTCACAGTGAGTACACCAAACACTACATTTTAGCCCCTGATCACCCCCCTGAACCCCAATTAACCCTTTGATCACCCCTTTGATCACCCCTGTCAATCACAAGTGAAAAGAAAAAAAGTGATCAGTGCAAACTGTCACTTTTTTTTTTCACTGTTATTGACCGTTAGGTTTTAGGTATAGTTTAGGTCCCTTGGTTAGGTAGTTAGCGATCAGTTAGCGCCCAGCCCACCGCACCGCAGTCCGTTATTCGCTGATTAGCGTATCGCTAATCAGCATTTGTACTTTTATAGTATCTGGAAGTGATCAAAACTGATCACGGTCAGATCTATAATAGTACTAGTGTCACTTTAGTTCGCCCTCCACCCAAAACGCAGTGTTTGCCCGATCAGGCCTGATCGGTCGCCCACACGTGCGTTCGCCCACACCCGCCCCACCGCAGTGACAAAAAATTTTTTTTTTTGATCACTGCACATTCACTTTACACGCACTGCGGCGATAAAAAAATCAGTTTTGATATTTTTTATCAACTGCAGCGGCCTCCGGTACTTCGCTAGCCTCCCCTTTGTAAGACAGGCTTGCTTTTTTTTTCTTGGGTAGTCTCAGGGAATACCCCTAAATTTAGTTGCCCACATGTCTAACAGGGGGTATTCCTCTGAAGAGGCCTACAGGCTTCTGACCCAGTCGGATGAGGAGTGGGAACCCTCATCTGATGAATCCAGCGGGTCAGAATACGAACCTGTAGAAAGCAGTGGCTCTCTGACCCAAAGTTCGGACGAGGAGGCTGAGGTCCCTGATACCACCAGGCGTACCCGGCCCTGTGTCGCTAGACCGCAGGTTGCGCAGGATCCGCTTCAAGAGCAGCAGAGTGGGGCTGGTGCTGTCGGATTACGTGGTGAGGCATACACCAGCAGCCCAGCCCTCCCTGGACCTAGTACCAGCACTGCCGTACAACCTGGTGAAGTAGCGAGCACCAGAAGGGCAGTTGAAGCTGGTACGGTGGCACGTGCAGTATTGACCCCGTCGCAGCCACCGCAAAGACGTGCCCGTAGAGCCCCTAGAATCCCACAGGTGCTGGCAAACCCTGATTGGCAGTCCCCAACTTTAGCCGCACCTGTAGTTTTCCCTTTCACTGCCCAGTCTGGAGTTCGGGTTGAGACAGCTCAGATCGGTTCGGCCCTGGGATTTTTTGAGCTGTTCTTGACTGCGGAGCTTTTAGACATAGTTGTGGCCGAAACAAACAGGTATGCCACACAATTTATCACCGCTAACCCGGGAAGCTTTTATGCCCAGCCTTTCCGGTGGAAACCAGTCCAAGTTTCCGAACTTAAAACTTTTCTGGGCCTCCTCCTCAACATGGGCCTGACAAAAAAGCATGAATTGCGGTCATATTGGTCCACGAACCCGATTCATCACATGCCCATGTTCTCTGCTGCCATGTCCAGGGCACGTTTTGAGACCATCCTGCGGTTCCTGCACTTTAGTGACAACACCGCCTCCCGTCCCAGGGGCCACCCTGCTTTTGACCGGCTCCACAAAATTCGGCCCCTCATAGACCATTTCAACCAGAAATTTGCAGATATTTATACCCCAGAGCAAAACATCTGCATAGACGAGTCCCTGATACATTTTACCGGGCGCCTTGGCTTCAAACAATACATCCCAAGCAAGCGCGCCCGGTATGGGGTCAAATTGTATAAGCTCTGTGAAAGGGCCACAGGCTATACCCACAAATTTCGTGTCTATGAGGGAAAAGATCAGACCCTGGAGCCGGTCGGTTGCCCTGACTACCTGGGGAGCAGTGGGAAGACAGTTTGGGACTTGGTGTCACCCTTATTCGGCAAGGGGTACCATCTTTATGTGGACAATTTTTACACAAGTGTGGCCCTCTTTAGGCATTTGTTTCTAGAACGGATTGGCGCCTGTGGTACCGCGCGAACTAGTCGCGCGGGCTTCCCCCAACGGCTCGTTACCACCCGTCTTGCAAGGGGGCAGAGGGCCGCACTGTGTAACGAAGAACTGCTCACGGTGAAATGGAGAGACAAGCGTGACGTTTACATGCTCTCCTCCATTCACGCAGACACGACAATACAAATTGAGCGAGCAACCCGTGTCATTGAAAAGCCCCTCTCAGTCCACGACTATAACCTCCACATGGGAGGGGTGGACTTCAATGACCAGATGTTGTCTCCGTATTTAGTTTCCCGACGCACCAGACGCTGGTATAAGAAGGTGTCTGTATATTTAATTCAATTGGCTCTGTACAATAGTTTTGTTCTCTACAGTAAGGCTGGGAGAACTGGATCCTTCCTCAAATTTCAGGAAGAGATCATCGAGAACCTCCTGTATCCAGGAGGTTCCGTGGCCCCAACCACCAGTGTAGTTAGCCGTCTACACGAGCGACATTTCCCCAATGTCGTTCCTGGTACCTCGACCCAACAATCACCCCGAAAAAGATGTCGTGTCTGTAGCAGGAGTGGAATAAGGCGTGACACCCGCTATTTCTGTCCTGACTGTCCGGACCACCCTGCCCTATGCTTTGGAGAGTGTTTCTGGAAGTACCACTCACAGGTACACTATTAGCATAGGGATCATCTCACCAGGACAGGCACACAGGGCTATTAGGGCCCATTCACTCACTGCTGCTGCAAACGTCTCCTTTCACATGGGACAAAGTGCATAACGCACTTCGCCACATCTTTGGGCGATTTGCGCTTTGCACATTGACCCATGGGGAAGGAGAGGTTTGTTCTATAAAAGGTAAAAAAAAAAAAAAAAAAAAAAAACACACCAGTAAGCAAACACGTTAATGTTCAGTTAAAAAAGTTAAAGTTTATATGTTCTGTTGCAAAGTTAATAAAATTATTGCATTGCGGCCTGGTTTTTTCTTTTTTTTTTTTTTTCTTTTTTTACCTTCCAGGTGGACCAACCGATTGACTAGCTGCAGCACCGATGTGCATTCTGACAGAAGCATTGCGCTGCTGTCAGATTACACGCAAGTCGGTGTATGCGGCGCTGCAAGACGAGATTTTCTCCTCTGCAGTGACAGATACGTTTGCCGAGGCATACGAGCTGAGGAGGAGGCGGCGTTCCTATGCTTTGGCAAACACTTTGTGTATATATATATATATATATATATATATATATATATATATATATAAAAAAAAATTAAAAAAAATCCCGGCAATGATTTATTCATCCACATCGATTGATGTGAATGGAGAAATCTGGTTTGCCAGGGCATACGAGCTAAGTGGGTATGGATGTAGGGCGGAGCTCCTATGTCCTGGCAGACGCCTTTCCCCTCCATTTTTTTTTTTGGGCAGAGATTTTTTCATCCACATTGATCGATGCGAATGAAGAAATCTGTGCCGTTCATTTTTTTCTTTCAGCCCAGAGGCTGAACGGAAAAAAAAATCTCATTACCTGTATGCTCAATATAAGGAGAATAGCAGAAACTCCTAATGCTGGCCATACATGTAATGATTGCGGAGACCCTCAAATGCCAGGGCAGTACAAACACCCCACAACTGACCCCATTTTGGAAAGAAGACACCCCAAGGTATTTGCTGAGGGGCATATTGAGTCCATGAAAGATTTAAATTTTTGTCCGAAGTTAGCGGAAAGTGAGACTTTGTGAGAAAAAAAAAAAAAAAAAAAATTTCCGCTAACTTATGCAAAAAAAAAAAAATTCTATGAACTTGCCAGGCCCCTCATTGGATACCTTGGGGTGTCTTCTTTCCAAAGTGGGGTCACATGTGGGGTATTTATACTGCCCTGGCTTTTTAGGGGCCCTAAAGCATGAGAAGAAGTCTGGGATCCAAATGTCTAAAAATGCCCTCCTAAAAGGAATTTGGGCCCCTTTGCGCATCTAGGCTGCAAAAAAGTGTCACACACCTGGTATCGCCGTACTCAGGAGAAGTTGGGCAATGTGTTTTGGGGTGTCATTTTACATATACCCATGCTGGGTGAGATAAACATCTTGATCAAATGCCAACTTTGTATAAAAAAATTGGAAAAGTTGTCTTTTGCCAGGATATTTCTCTCACCCAGCATGGGTATATGTAAAATGACACCCCAAAACACATTCCCCAACTTCTCCTGAGTACGGCGATACCAGATGTGTGACACTTTTTTGCAGACAAGGTGGGCAAAGGGGCACATATTCCAAAGTGCACCTTTCGGATTTCGCAGGCCATTTTTTACACATTTTGATTGCAAAGTACTTCTCACACATTTGGGCCCCTAAATTGCCAGGGCAGTATAACTACCCCACAAGTGACCCCATTTTGGAAAGAAGACACCCCAAGGTATTCCATGAGGGGCATGGCGAGTTCCTAGAATTTTTTATTTTTTGTCGCAAGTTAGTGGAATATGAGACTTTGTAAGGAAAAAAGAGAAAGAAAAAAAAATCATCATTTTCCGCTAACTTGTGACAAAAAAAAAAAAATTCTAGGAACTCGCAGTGCCCCTCACGGAATACCTTGGGGTGTCTTCTTTCCAAAATGGGGTCACTTGTGGCGTAGTTATACTGCCCTGGCAATTTAGGGGCCCAAATGTGTGAGAAGTACCTTGCAATCAAAATGTGTAAAAAATGGCCTGCAAAATCCGAAAGGTGCACTTTGGAATATGTGCCCCTTTGCCCACCTTGGCAGCAAAAAAGTGCGACACATCTGGTATCGCCGTACTCAGGAGAAGTTGGGGAATGTGTTTCGGGGTGTCATTTTACATATACCCATGCTGGGTGAGAGAAATATCTTGGTCAAATGCCAACTTTGTATAAAAAAATGGGAAAAGTTGTCTTTTGCCAAGATATTTCTCTCACCCAGCATGGGTATATGTAAAATGACACCCCAAAACACATTCCCCAACTTCTCCTGAGTACGGCGATACCAGATGTGTGACACTTTTTTGATGCCAAGGTGGGCAAAGGGGCACATATTCCAAAAGTGCACCTTTCGGATTTCACCGGTCATTTTTTACAGATTTTGATTGCAAAGTACTTCTCACACATATGGGCCCCTAAATTGCCAGGGCAGTATAACTACCCCACAAGTGACCCCATTTTGGAAAGAAGACACCCCAAGGTATTCCGTGAGGGGCATGGCGAGTTTCCTAGAATTTTTTATTTTTTGTCGCAAGTTAGTGGAATATGAGACTTTGTAAGGAAAAAAGAGAAAAAAAAAAAAATCATCATTTTCCGCTAACTTGTGACAAAAAATAAAAAATTCTAGGAACTCGCCATGCCCCTCACGGAATACCTTGGGGTGTCTTCTTTCCAAAATGGGGTCACTTGTGGCGTAGTTATACTGCCCTGGCAATTTAGGGGCCCAAATGTGTGAGAAGTACCTTGCAATCAAAATGTGTAAAAAATGGCCTGCAAAATCTGAAAGGTGCACTTTGGAATACGTGCCCCTTTGCCCACCTTGGCAGCAAAAAAGTGTGACACATCTGGTATCGCCGTACTCAGGAGAAGTTGGGGAATGTGTTTTGGGGTGTCATTTTACATATACCCATGCTGGATGAGAGAAATATCTTGGCAAAAGACAACTTTTCCCATTTTTTTATACAAAGTTGGCATTTGACCAAGATATTTTTCTCACCCAGCATAGGTATATGTAAAATGACACCCCAAAACACATTCCCCAACTTCTCCTGAGTACGGCGATACCAGATGTGTCACACTTTTTTGCTGCCAAGGTGGGCAAAGGGGCACATATTCCAAAGTGCACCTTTTGGATTTCACCGGTCATTTTTTACACATTTTGATTGCAAAGTTCTTCTCACACATTTGGGCCCCTAAATTGCCAGGGCAGTATAACTACCCCACAAGTGACCCCATTTTGGAAAGAAGACACCCCAAGGTATTCTGTGAGGGGCATGGTGAGTTCCTAGAATTTTTTATTTTTTGTCGCAAGTTAGTGGAATATGAGACTTTGTAAGAAAAAATAAAAAAAATAAAATCATCATCATTTTCCGCTTGTGACAAAAAATAAAAAGTTCTATGAACTCACTATGCCCATCAGCGAATACCTTAGGGTGTCTACTTTCCGAAATGGGGTCATTTGTGGGGGTTTTCTACTGTTTGGGCATTGTAGAACCTCAGGAATCATGACAGGTGCTCAGAAAGTCAGAGCTGTTTCAAAAAGCGGAAATTCACATTTTTGTACCATAGTTTGTAAATGCTATAACTTTTACCCAAACCATTTTTTTTTTGCCCAAACATTTTTTTTTTATCAAAGACATGTAGAACAATAAATTTGGTGAAAAATTTATATATGGATGTCGTTTTTTTTGCAAAATTTTACAGCTGAAAGTGAAAAATGTCATTTTTTTGCAAAAAAATCGTTACATTTTGATTAATAACAAAAAATGTAAAAATGCCAGCAGCAATGAAATACCACCAAATGAAAGCTCTATTAGTGAGAAGAAAAGGGTAAAATTCATTTGCATGGTAAGTTGCATGACCGAGCGATAAACGGTGAAAGTAGTGTAGTGCCGAAGTTTAAAAAGTGCTCTGGTCATGAAGGGGGTTTCACCTAGCGGGGCTGAAGTGGTTAAAGGACGCAGCTAATTTTCTCTTTTTCCTTTTTGTTTATTCATTCCTGCCTTCCAAGAGCCATATTTTTTTTTTACTTTTCCGTTCACACAGCCTTATGAGGGATAGTGTTTGGTCTTTTTCAACAGCACCATTTACTTTACCATATAATGTATTGCAAAACAGATAAACATTCTTTGTGGAGTAAAAAAAATAAAATAAAAAATACAATTCTGCCATGGTTTTTTGCGGTTGGTTTTTATGGCATTCCCTGTTTGCTAACAATGGGATGATTAATGCATTACCAAATTCAAATCGCTTATTATTCCATACCCCATATTTAATAACCATTATTATAATGTTTTCCTAACCTTTTTTTATATTAAGGCCTACAGAGCTGTGTGAAGGCTTCTTCCTTTTGTGAGGTGAGCTGTAGACAGATACCATTTGGGTGTATATATGACTTTTTGATCCAGTTTTATTAAATTTAATAGGTGGACAATTCACCCTGAGGCAGGGTTTAACAAGCAGTTTGCAATGGCAGGCCTGGGAGCCTACACATGGCACCAGGCTGTTATAGCAACTGACTGCAGCCCTGTGATTTTGTTGCTTAGGCTTCAAACAGAGGACAGTGGGAGCCAGTTCCCTATGTCTAACCGCTCAGATGTCATGGTCACTACTGACCGCAGCATCTGGTGGGTTGAACGCCCAAGGTCAGCGATATCTCCGATCCTGGCCATTGCCAGAAGGGTGTCAGCTGTATTACACGGCCAGCACCCACTATGTATGGAGCTAGCGCAGCTCATGAGCTCTATATGAGAAACATGTGTTAAATGATAACACAAAGGGATTAAAGGGAGTCTGTCACAAGGAAATTCACTGACAAACCAAGCACAGTGACTTGTAAAGCTAGCTCTGCTTTTCACTTAGCGATTTGTTGTTTTATTCTGGTGAAAAAATACTATTAGTCCATATGCAATAGGCAGTTAAGTGCACTGAGGGCGGGCTCAAGGCACTCCATGCACCCTTGCTCCTCCTGCTTCATCTGGAAGCTTCTCCCTCTTCTTTTTGATTGATAGGACCAGATAAGATGACTATACCAGAGTCTGGCATATAATGTAGAGCACCTTCGCAAGCTCATGAGATCTCTCAAGGTATTACATTGGCAGTTTGCAGAAGTGGAAATGAGGGGGTGGCGATTTTCTGATTTCTAAAGTATATATATTTAGTTTGTTCGATTTATTCTGCAGCACTGACATCGCTACTACATTGTAGCATACACAAGTCAATGAAATGGCTTGTTCCACCTTATTCATTTTATAGATCATAAAAGCATATTTACATGCTATTAAAAATGATCCGGAGAAGAGTTATGACATTTACTTACATAGTATGATGCCACTTGGTGCTCACTCCCGGGTAGAAATAGTTTTCTGCCCTGTGATGACCAGTACAGAAGAGCTAATAAAAATGTCTCTCTTGCTGGCAGAAAATCACAGTTAAATTTCTACTGTATTCATAAGGACATTGCTCCCACCGCCCCATCATCAATGAATGTGAAGTGACGCCCACTAGTTCATCTATGTTTATACAAAGCTGGCACCAAATATTGGTAAGGGAAAAAGAAGGAGCCTGAGGGAGTGTTTGCTCAGAGCAGAAAACAGGTTAGGTGTCTTTGCAGTACTTAATAGTTTAGTAGCCTACATTATTCTATACTGCCAAAAAAATATATATACAGGTCCTTCTAAAAAAATTAGCATATTGTGATAAAGTTCATTATTTTCTGTAATGTACTGATAAACATTAGACTTCCATATATTTTAGATTCATTACACACCAACTGAAGTAGTTCAAGCCTTTTATTGTTTTAATATTGATGATTTTGGCATACAGCTCATGAAAACCCAAAATTCCTATCTAAAAAAATTAGCATATTTCATCCGACCAATAAAAGAAAAGTGTTTTTAATACAAAAAAAGTCAACCTTCAAATAATTATGTTCAGTTATGCACTCAATACTTGGTCGGGAATCCTTTTGCAGAAATGACTGCTTCAATGCGGCGTGGCATGGAGGCAATCAGCCTGTGGCACTGCTGAGGTGTTATGGAGGTCCAGGATGCTTCGATAGCGGCCTTAAGCTCATCCAGAGTGTTGGGTCTTGCGTCTCTCAACTTTCTCTTCCCAATATCCCACAGATTCTCTATGGGGTTCAGGTCAGGAGAGTTGGCAGGCCAATTGAGCACAGTAATACCATGGTCAGTAAACCATTTACCAGTGGTTTTGGCACTGTGAGCAGGTGCCAGGTCGTGCTGAAAAATGAAATCTTCATCTCCATAAAGCTTTTCAGCAGCTGGAAGCATGAAGTGCTCCAAAATCTCCTGATAGCTAGCTGCATTGACCCTGCCCTTGATAAAACACAGTGGACCAACACCAGCAGCTGACATGGCACCCCAGACCATCACTGACTGTGGGTACTTGACACTGGACTTCAGGCATTTTGGCATTTCCCTCTCCCCAGTCTTCCTTCAGACTCTGGCACCTTGATTTCCGAATGACATGCAACAGTCCAGTGCTGCTTCTCTGTAGCCCAGGTCAGGCGCTTCTGCCGCTGTTTCTAGTTCAAAAGTGGCTTGACCTGGGGAATGCGGCACCTGTAGCCCATTTCCTGCACACGCCTGTACACGGTGGCTCTGGATCTTTCTACTCCAGACTCAGTCCACTGCTTCCGCAGGTCCCCCAAGGTCTGGAATCGGTCCTTCTCCACAATCTTCCTCAGGGTCCGGTCACCTCTTCTCGTTGTGCAGCGTTTTCTGCCACACTTTTTCCTTCCCACAGACTTCCCACTGAGGTGCCTTGATACAGCACTCTGGGAACAGCCTATTCGTTCAGAAATGTCTTTCTGTGTCTTACCCTCTTGCTTGAGGTGTCAATGATGGCCTTCTGGACAGCAGTCAGGTCGGCAGTCTTACCCATGATCGCGGTTTTGAGTAATGAACCAGGCTGGGAGTTTTTAAAAGCCTCAGGAATCTTTTGCAGGTGTTTAGAGTTAATTAGTTGATTCAGATGATTAGGTTAATAGCTCGTTTAGAGAACCTTTTCATGATATGCTAATTTTTAGAGATAGGAATTTGGGGTTTTCATGAGCTGTATGCCAAAATCATCAATATTAAAACAATAAAAGGCTTGAACTACTTCAGTTGGTGTGTAATGAATCTAAAATATATGAAAGTCTAATGTTTGTCAGTACATTACAGAAAATAATGAACTTTATCACAATATGCTAATTTTTTGAGAAGGACCTGTATATATATATAACTTTTTCCTGTTTAAAATGTGCACTATACTGTACAGTATAAATTTGGCTACCCATTTTCTTAAGGCCCCATGCACCGCCGTGTTTCACAGCCGTGTGCGGGCCGTGGAACCGCGGCCTGGATCCCTCCTGAGAGCAGGAGCGCACGGCGTCACTGGTTGCTATGACGCCGTGCGCTCCCTGCTGCCGCCGCAATACAGTAATACACTGGTATGATCTATACCAGTGTATTACTGTACTGTGCCGGCAGCAGGGAGCGCACGGCGTCATAGCAACCAGTGACGCCGTGCGCTCCTGCTCTCAGGAGGGATCCAGGCCGCGGTTCCACGGCCCGCACACGGCTGTGAAACACGGCCGTGTGCATGGGGCCTAAGGCTAATGTATCTGTACAAGGTAGCTCATTAACATGGTGTGACCTAAGAGCACTGTGGCCTCAAGGACTTCTATGTGGAGGGTAGGCTGAGCAGCACCGTACATAATAGCCATCTGAATTTGATAGCCTTCCTCTTTAGATGACCCTGGTGTGTACTGAATCCATGAATGACTGTAAGTACTTTTTTAAAGGGGTTGTCTCATCTTGACCACCTCTGTTTAAAGGGGGTTGTCTCACCTCAGACATTGGGGGAATATTGCTAGGATATGCCCTCAATGTCTAATAGATACGGGTCCCAACTCTGGGACCCGCACCTATCTTTAGAATAGTTCACTATGCATGCATGGCCGCCCTCCATTCATTCCTATAGGAGAGCACCGAGCCCCATAGAAGTGAATAGAGCGGTGGCCGCAAATAACCGAGCGCGCCACTTGGCTTTTTTCAGTGCTCCCAAAGGAATGAATAGAGTGTGGTCGCACATGCGCGGTGCGCCCTCCTTCACTTTGTGGGCTCTGTTCTGAAGATAGGTGCGAGTCCCAAAGGTGGCAATATGCCCCCAATGTCTGAGGTGAGACAACCCCAACCATTACCTGCATTCATACATGAGCAGTACTGCACATAAGGAGTCCAGATCACTTTTTTTTTATTTTCCTACTGCCCTCCATTCTTTGTCTGTCAGCACTGAAAGCTGTGCTGATGAGCACAGTCTGGACTGGTGTGCAGCAGTAATAGAACGTAGAGGACTGCTGTGCGCATGCGCAGCAAACCCAACAATGTATTTCAGTGCAGCTTAAACCCTGACAGTGGGTACAGGGGGGCAGGAAGAAAAAAGTCCTTATCCGCAGTACTACTCATATATTACTGCAGATAATAGATACGATGATGGTGACAGCCTCCCTTTCAGTGGCACACCATATGTTTCTAATGCAGAAGAAGTGTGATCTTCCATGCTTCCATGACATCCAGACGTCACACAGACAACCACTTCTATCCTGAGAGATTGCCAGAAATGTCTGCTATAAATCATGCCTATGAAATAGAACTGGTGCAGCAGACCTACAAAACCATCAATTACCATCTATGCTGTTCTCTTAAAGTAGGAGTTCGAGGCGGCAGCGTCTGTGCAGCTGGTCTAGGTCTCTGCTCGCTCTTGTTGTGCTGTTGATGAATCCAACCACGCCCTGATGCCATTGTATAGTGAAGGTCTGAAAAAAGTCACCTAAAATGAAAAATACAGAAGACTTTTGGTGGCGAGTCTCACACGTTCCACACATCACATTCAGCAAGGCCCTGTGCTCCTGTCATACATTTCAAAAACTAAAACTGTACTGGATCCCAGAAAAAAAAAATCCCCTGGATCCCAAACTAAAGGTTTTTCATTCTTCTTTCAGGCAAGATCTGCTTTTGGGGGGGATATATGCAGAGGGAACATGTACTTCAAATACAGTTGTCCAAAATATGCAGTCAGCCACAGTGCCTCCATTAAGCACAAAGTAATGTACCCACATAAAAGACAATCATAGGGAAACATAAGACTGCATTCACACGCTGCACTTGAGCAGTGGTTGCAATCAGATCTACTGAATGCACACTGCTCTATCCTTCCCTTCACAAAAATACAAGAAAAACGTAATGGCTCTGCACTGAGCTGTTTCACAGCCCCTCCCTCTGGTCTGAGTGACAGTTGTAGCATTCAATCAGGAGACCACCAAAGCTGTCACTTAAAGCAGAGGGGAGGGGACATCTCACAGCAATGCTCTGCCTCCAGTGCAATTAAGGTGTAGACTCTCAGAATAAAAGTTCATATTCACACCACTCCTGATGAGAAAAGTTCCACAAAAGGTATGTTTGCAGTGCTGTCCCCAGCCTCTTCCAAGTGTGGTCATCAGTTTAGTATTGTCAAAGCTGCCAACAGATTCCCTTTAACCCCATAAGGACCCTGCCATTTTTCACCTTAAGAACCAGGCCATTTTTAGCAAATCTGACCAGTGTCACTTTATGTTGTAACAACTTTAAAACGCTTTTACTTATCCAGGCCATTCTGAGATTGTTTTCTCGTAACATATTGTACTTCACGACAGTAGTAAAATTGAGTCAAAATAAGTATTTTTTATTTATAAAAAAAATACATAATTTACCCAAATTTTTGAAAAATTTGCAATTTTCTAAATTTCTATTTCTCTGCTTTTAAAACAGATAGTTATACCTCCTAAAATAGTTATTACTTTAAATTTCCCATATGTCTAATTCATGTTTGGATCATTTTGTAAATTACAATTTCTTTTTTTGGGACATTAGAAGACTTAGAAGTTAAGAAGCAAATCTTGAAATTTTTCCGTAAATTTCCAAAACCCACTTTTTAAGTACCAGTTCAGGTCTGAAGTCACTTTGTGAGGCTTACATAAAAGAAACCACCCAAAAAATTGCCAAATTTTAGAAACTACACCCTTCAAAGTATTCAAAACTGATTTTACAAACTTTCTTAACCCTTTAGGTGTTCCACAAGAATTAAAGGAAAATGTAGATGAAATTATAGAATTAAAATTTTTGGCAGATTTTCCATTTTAATCCATTTTGTCCAGTAATAAAGCAAGGGTTAACAGCCAAACAAAACTCAGTATTTATTGCCCCGATTCTGTAGTTTACAGAAACACCCAATATGTGGTTGTAAACTGCTGTACGGGCACACGGCAGCGCGCAGAAGAAAAGGAACACCATATGGTTTTTGGAAGGCAGATTTTACGGAGATAATTTTAAGTTGCTATGTCACATTTAAAGACCCGCTGGTGTACCCCTCAAGTGGAAACTCGCAAAAAGTGACCCCATTTTGGAAACTAAGGAGTAAGGTGGCAGTTTTGTTAGTACTTTTTTAGGGTACATATGATTTTTGGTTGCTCTATATTACACTTTTTGTGGAGCAAGGTAACAAAAAATTGCTGTTTTGGCACCGTTTTTTTTGTTATTTACAAAGTTCATCTGACAGGTTAGATCATGTGGTATTTTTATAGAGCAGGTTGTTACGGACGCGACGATACCAAATATTTTTGGGTTGTTTGTTTCAGTTTTACATAATAAAGCATTTTTGAATTTTTTTTATTTTTTTGTGTCTCCATATTCTGAAAGCCATAGTTTTAAAAAATGTTGGCGACTGTCTTATGTAGGGGCTAATTTATTTCAGTATGAGATCACGGTTTGATTGATATTTTAGGGTGCATGACTTTTTGATCGCTTGGTATTATACTTTTTGCGATGTAAGGTGACAAACAATGGCTTTTTTGACACTTTAAATTTTTTTATTTTCACCTAAGGGGTTAGGTCATTGCTCAAATTTCACTGCTGCCACCATTTGTAACGTAAAGTGAATTTGAAAGATTTGAGAAATAATTAGGCTACTTTTAGGCTACTTTCACACTAGCGTTCGTCGGTCCGCTCGTGAGCTCCGTTTGAAGGGGCTCACGAGCGGACCCGAACGCAGCCGTCCAGCCCTGATGCAGTCTGAATGGAGCGGATCCGCTCAGACTGCATCAGTCTGGCGGCGTTCAGCCTCCGCTCCGCTCGCCTCCGCACGGACAGGCGGACAGCTGAACGCTGCTTGCAGCGTTCGGGTGTCCGCCTGGCCGTGCGGAGGAGTGCGGATCCGTCCAGACTTACAATGTAAGTCAATGGGGACGGATCCGTTTGAAGATGCCACAATATGGCTCAATCTTCAGGCGGATCCGTCCCCCATTGACTTTACATTGAAAGTCTGGACGGATCCGTACGAGGCTATTTTCACACTTAGCTGTTATATGCTAAAAATAATGCAGACGGATCCGTTCTGAACGGAGCCTCCGTCTGCATTATTATGATCGGATCCGTTCAGAACGGATCCGATCGAACGCTAGTGTGAAAGTAGCCTTACACTTGCAGCAGAGTGATCCGGCAAGCAGTTCTGTCACCGGAACTGCCTGCCGGATCCAACAATCTGCATGCAAAAGGAAAGCATTTGTAGACGGATCCGGATGCGGATCCGTCTTACAAATGCATTGCAAGAACGGATCCATATTTCCGGATGTCATCCGGAGAAACGGATCAGTTATATTTTTTTCACATTTTTACCGGTCTGCGGATCCAAAACGCTGTTCAGTGACTGAACTGAAGACATCCTGATGCATCCTGAACGGATTTCTCTCCATTCAGAATGCATGGGGATGATACTGATCAGTACTTTTCTCAGTGCCGGAAAAGAAAAACGCTAGTGTGAAAGTACCCTGATATATTTACTAAGTGATTAAATGCACGATAACACAAAGAAATCACATACAGAATAATAAAAAGTAAATAAGGATCATTAGCCTAATTGGGGTGGAAATTCCGTCGATCATGCTAAAACCCAAGGCTGTCTACCCCGTAATAACACATGACTGACACCCCAGGGTGTACAAGAGAGATAGGGCAATTATAATCAAATCCTACCTAGAATAGAGAGCCTGGTGGGGTCTGCTAAGGTAATGTGTAGGGATGTCCCGATACCATTTTTTTTAGACCGAGTACAAGTACCCCTCCTTCTTTTCTAAGATCCCGCGCGTGCGGCAGTGTTCGCGTTATCGGGAGGTTGAGCGAAGTGCTCGCACATGCGCACTTCGCTCAATGAGGCTGAACCGAAAAGTCCGCACGGGCGCATCAGGCACAGGCCTGTGCGCACGCGCGGGATCTTAGAAAAGAAGGAGGGGGGAGTGAGGGAGAGCCGGAGGCGTATCTCATGATTTTCAGGCGGCGCTGACGAGAGCAGAGGAGGAGCTGGGCACCAACGGCGGCGGGCGGCATCTTCAGGACATGAGAAACGCCCTGGGCACCTTAACTTTATGACTGACAGGTTAGATAAAACGTTTTTTTATCAAAACGAGCCAGCAGATTTAGCTTATAACAACACCTTAGTAATCACAAGGGCTCCATGGACAGGGAAGTGGGGATTAGAAACTGGTGACAGAGTCCCTTTAAGTACTCACTGATACCAATTACCGATACCAATTATAACAATTAAATAAATAACACATTTATTTTGTGACCACTGACCAACCAAAAGTCCAAAAAACAGCCCCCAGCCTCTGGTCAGCACCCCAGCCCCCCATCAGCACCCCAGCCTCTCCCTCTTATCAGCCCCCTCTGGTAACTCAACCCCCCTATCAGCCCCCTCTGGTAACTCAACCCCCCTATCAGCCCCCTCTGGTAACTCAACCCCCCTATCAACCCCCTCTGGTAACTCAACCCCCCTATCAGCCCCCTCTGGTAACTCAACCCCCCTATCAGCCCCCTCTGGTAACTCGACCCCCCTATCAGCCCCCTCTGGTAACTCAACCCCCCTATCAGCCCCCTCTGGTAACTCAACCCCCCTATCAGCCCCCTCTGGTAACTCAACCCCCCTATCAGCCCCCTCTGGTAACTCAACCCCCCTATCAGCCCCCTCTGGTAACTCAACCCCCCTATCAGCCCCCTCTGGTAACTCAACCCCCCTATCAGCCCCCTCTGGTAACTCAACCCCCCTATCAGCCCCCTCTGGTAACTCAACCCCCCTATCAGCCCCCTCTGGTAACTCAACCCCCCCCCCCCCTAGTATTAGTGGCCACAGGGTCCCCCTCCTCCCCCATCATTGGTGGCAGTGGGCCCCCCCTCCCTCCCTCCCTCCCCAGTATTAATCATTGGTGGCAGTGGCCACAGGGTCCCCCTCCTCCTCCCCCCCATCATTGGTGGCAGTGGGCAGTTCCGATCGGAGTCCCAGCAGTGTAATACTGGGGCTCCGATCGGTTACCATGGCAGCCAGGACGCTGCAGAAGTCCTAGCTGCCATGGTATGTCAGTGAGCAGCATTATACTCACGTGCGCGGTGGCCACCGGGCGCTCCATCTTCTGTCTGTGCGACGCATTGCTAATACGTGCGCCGTGGACGCCGGGCGCTCCTTCTGTCTGTGCGGCGCATTGCTAATGCTTATAGCATTAGCAATGTGCCGCACAGATCTATGAGAAGAAGGAGCGCCCGGCTGCCACGGCGCACGTGAGTATAATGCTGCTCACTAACATACAATGATTAATACTGGGGAGGGGGGGCGCACTGCCCACTGCCACCAATGCAGAGACTGAAGAACATTACCGGCACCCGACCTCTGAGAGGACGCTGTGATCCGTGCAATTAACCCCTCAGGTGCCACACCTGAGGGGTTAATTGCGTGGATCACAGCGTCCTCTCAGAGGTCAGGTGCCGGTAATGCGAGTCACAGAATTCCTTCCCCCGCGCCGAACTGCTGAGAGCGCCGCCGCAAGCGGCCAGCAGGTATCGGCAGTGGTATCGGGGACATTTGCACGAGTACAAGTACTCTGCAAATGTCCAGTATCGGTCCCGATACCAATACTGGTATCGGGACATCCCTAGTAATGTGTATCATAATGGTTTAACCTGTTAGCCCCTCCTCCAGTGTGTAGCACGCATGTTTCGGAGATCACTCAGGTATGTGTTCTTATCAGCACAAAGGGGATGGGCACTATCTCTAACCCACTTCATTACAAGGGAAACTTATGAACTATTACACAGAATTAAAGGGGAGAACCAATCAGTAAAAGGGAATCCATCATCAACTTTATGCTGCCCATACTAAAGGCAGCATAAAGTAGAGACAAAGTTGATTTCAGCAGTCTGTCATTTATAAGTTAAAAGTAAGTGGTTGCCGAGAAGCAACATCACAATCATTGCAGACTGGGCCTGGAAAAGAGTCACGGCCACCTGAGAAGAGTCATGGTTATTCATGAAATCCTGCTCTCCCTGCCCAAATGCTGATGACTCACAGTCTTCTACCTAGTTTTCTCACTTTCTCTCTAAGAGAGAACTGTCAACCATCGGTAGATGGGCGGGGAGTGCAGGAGATTATGAATAACCATGACTCTTCTCAAGTAGATTTGACTCTTTTCAAGGCCTGTGCTGTAATTATTATAAAGCTGGTTCTTAAAACTTTGAGAAAAAACTTTTTTTTTTTTTACATCACCATATTCTGACCCCCATAACTTTTTTATAGTTATATCTACTGAGCTGTGTAAGGGCTAATTTTGTGTGGCACAAACTGTAGTTTTTATACCATTTTGGAGAGTGTGTGACTTTTTGATCACATTTTAGACCCTATTTTCCATTATGTCATTCGCCATATTGGAAAAATATGTTTATATTTTTATAGTTCAGGCATTTTCGGTCACGGTTATACCCATAGGCCCCTTTCACACGGGCGAGTATTCCGCACGGATGCGATGCGCGAGTTGAACGCATTGCTCCCGCACTGAATCCCGACCCATTTATTTCTATGGGGCTGTTCACATGAGCAGTGATTTTCACGCATCACTTGTGCGTTGCGTGAAAATCGCAGCATGCTCTATATTGTATGTTTTTCACGTAACGCAGGCCCCATACAAATGAATGGGGTTGCGTGAAAATCGCAAGCATCCACAAGCAAGTGCTGATGCGGTGCGATTTTCACGCACGGTTGCTAGGAGACGATCGGGATGGAGACCCGATCATTATTATTTTCCCTTATAACATGGTAATAAAGGGAAAATAATAGCATTCTGAATACAGAATGCATAGTAAAATAGCACTGGAGGGGTTAAAAAAATAATAAATAATAATTTAACTCACCTTAATCCACTTGTTCGCGCAGCCGGCATCTCTTCTGTCTTCATCTTAGCTGTGTGCAGTAACAGGAGCTGTGGTGACGTCACTCCGGTCATCACATGGTCCATCACATGATCCATTACCATGGTAAAAGATCATGTGATTGGACCATGTGATGACCGGAGTGACGTCACCACAGGTCCTGTTGCTGCAGACAGCTAAGTTGAAGACAGAAGGAGATGCCGGCTGCGCGATCAAGTGGATTAAGGTGAGTTAAATTATTTTGGATTTTTTTTTAACCCCTCCAGCGCTATTTTACTTTGCATTCTGTATTCAGAATGCTATTATTTTCCCTTATAACCATGTTATAAGGGAAAATAATACAATCTACAGAACACCGATCCCAAGCCCGAACTTCTGTGAAGAAGTTCGGCTTTGGGTACCAAACATGCGCGATTTTTCTCACGCGAGTGCAAAACGCATTACAATGTTTTGCACTCGCGTTGAAAAATCACGCGTGTTCCTGCAACGCACCTGCACCTTTTCCCGCAACGCCCATGTGAAACCAGCCATAGTGTTTGTATTTTTTGTTATTTATGCATTTATTTTTTATTTTACGTAAAGTGGGGTGATTTAAACTTTTATAATTTTTTATATATTTTTTGTCAGTTTTTTTTTTAACTTTTTTGTTATGATTTTGAATCTTTTGTTTAAGCTTACAAAATTTTATTTATTCATCCATTTATTGTTCATAATTGCTCATTTGTTGTGCTGGCCTGCCACCTGCTTGCCAAAATAGGAATTGCAGCTTTAATACCTTTGGTCTCTTCAGTGAGACCTAGGGTATTGAATTACATTAATGACATCCTCATTCGCCGCAGAGATCACGGCATCTTAAGGCTTTAACGACTGTGATCTGCATTATTGCCGGTCACGGTCATTAGCCACGGCTCTCTTTTGTTTGACTCAGCAGAGACCCGCCGGTCAGGACACCCGCTGTATGCGCCATGTTTGCCAATCGCTCCAGCACGTAGAGAAGGGGGTTAAAGACGAGACCAGGATCGCAGCATTATCTTCTCTACATAGAGATATAGGGGCACATATATTAAGACCATTTTTAAGACCAGCGTTTTAGACGCCAGTCTTAATAAAGCCCTATAGCTTGCTGTGGATCCGTCAAAGTTATGAAGAGGTACCAGCCTCTCCAAAACATCTGCGCATCCAGCGCCAGTTCTAAACATAAGACAGCTTCCTAGCTGTCCTACATTTAGACCTTTTCCTATGCCTGAAAAAGTTGTAGAAAATAGTAAATAAGATGGCCCTGCCAGCCCGTCCCCTTCCCCGCCCATAATTTTAGACCTGGCGTGACCAGGGAAAAGTCGCAGATTGCGGCGCAATCTGCACCTCCAATACACCGTATTTCAGTATAATAAATGACCCCAATAGCCTTTAGAGTTCAGGTCGGGAGTGATAGCAACTGAAAGTGGGTTTGGCTGCTTTCACTCCCGGCCCAATTTTTAAAGGCTACATCTCCTGATGTACAGGAGCTAATGCAGGTTTTGTTTTAGTGCTTTGGAAGGTTTAAACCGGGCTCACATCTCTAGCTTCTACAGTGCCCGAGATACGTAGGGTTAAAAGCAGCCCACCCCCCTTCAGCTGGCTGTGATCTCAGTCAGCCTGGAGGAGGAGACGGGGGGGGGGGGGGGGGAGCAGTGGGGTAGCTAATAGGTTCACCACTGCTGTCTATGGCAAACCATCACCGGACAGGAGGAGACGGCACATGCGCACTGCGAGCACCGTCACCTCATACAGCTGATCACAGGGGTGCCTGCTGTCGGACCCCTGCCGATATGATATAGATGACCTATCCTGAGGATAGGTCATCAATAGTAAAAGCCCGGAAAACTCTTTAAAGGGGTTTGTCCAGGCTTTTAATATTGATGACCTAGCCTCAGGATAGGTCATCTATATCAGATTGGCAGGGGTCCAACACCCGGCGCCCCCACCAATCATTTTTTTTTTTTTTTTTAAATCAGCGCAGAATACGCATTTTTTATTTTATTTTTTTGCATTTTTTTATGCATTTTTTTAAATCAATGGGTGCTCACTTCATTACAAAGCAGTGTTTTCTGCTTCAGGTTTTCTGACCAGATCTGCACAAAAAAAGCTGGGAAAATGCACAAAAATAAACTCATGGACTTATTTGGAGCTGTTTTTTCCAGCTTTCAATTCATTTCAATGGAAAATTCAGCATGCTGCTGTAAAAAAAAAAAAAAAAAAAGTGCTGCTTCCGATTGAAATGAATAAGAGGCTGTTTTGGAGCTGGTTTTGAGGCAACTTATCTCTAGAGGACCTTATGTTGATAGTAGTGTTAATAGAGAAGGTACCCTACTTTTATAGACCTTTGAAATTCTATTAACACTACTATCAACATAAGGTCATCTAGAGAAACAGCAGCTTGTTTTCCCCTGTAGGTGTTTAGGTATTAGAGCAATCAAATGAAAGTTATGTTTTACCATAAGGGTTGGACACAGGGTTTTGCTTAGCCTCTTGGCTATTAGTTTTTCTATGTAAGTACCCCAGACCACTGAGAGGTCTACTTTCCCATATGGTTTATGTATGGAGCGCAATGTCTAGAGATCACAGAGAGGACTATACTGTGCAACAGTCCGATATATTGTGTACAAGACTGTCCTATAACTGAACGCATTGCACCCGCACTGAATCCCGACCCATTCATTTCTATAGGGCTGTGCATCACTTGTGCGTTGCGTGAAAATCGCAGCATGCTCTATATTCTGCATTTTTCACGCAAAGCAGGCCCCATAGAAGTGAATGGGGCCGTGTGAAAATCGCAAGCATCCGCAAGCAAGTGCGGATGTGGTGCGATTTTCACGCATGGTTGCTAGGTGACAATCGGGCTGGGGACCCGATCTGTATTATTTTCCCTTATAACATGGTTATAAGGGAAAATAATAGCATTCTGAATACAGAATGCAAAGTAAAATAGTGATGGAGGGGTTAAAAATTAAAAAAAATTAACTCACCGTGTCTACTTGATCGCGTAGTTGCGGATCTCTGTCTTCTTCTGTAATGTTGAGCTGCCGGCTAAGGACCTGTGGTGACGTCACATCACATGATCCAATCACATGGTCCCTCACCATGGTGATGAACCATGTGATTGGACCATGTTATGAGCACAGTGACGTCATCAAAGGTCCTATTCCTGTGCACAGCAAAGATGAAGACAGAAGGAGATGCCGGCTGCGCGATCAAGTGGATTAAGGTGAGTTAAATGATTTATTTATTTTTTTAACCCCTCCAGCGCTATTTTACTATGCATTCTGTATTAAGAATGCTATTATTTTCCCTTATAACCATGTTATAAGGGAAAATAATACAATCTACAGAACACCTAACCCAAACCCGAACTTCTGTGAAGAAGTTCGGGTTTGTGTACCAAACATGCCGATTTTTCTCACGCGCGTGCAAAACGCATTACAATGTTTTGCACTCGCGCTGAAAAATCACGCATTTTCCCGCAACGCACCCGCATCTTATCCGGGCAAAAAACATGACGGCCGTGTGAAAGAGGCCTAACATTCTTTTTTTCCTTTAGGTGTTTAGGTATCAGAGCAATCAAATAAAAGTTATGTTTTAACGGAAGGGTCAGAAGCAGGGTTTTCTTTAGCCTCTTGGCTATTAGTTTTTCCATTCATATGCTGAGTCCACGTTGAGCTCCCAGCAGCAGATAGAAGCCTGCAGGGCACGCTGGGACCTCTGGCGTGACATCACCTGGGCACATGGTCTTTGCTCAGTAGAGGCTCCGTTCCTGCCATGCTTTCCCTTTATCAGCAGCCAGCAATGGCGCGGGGGTGGCGAGTGCCGCCCTTTTTCATAATGAATGAATTGGATGATGCTGCTGCGTTCAGCGTGCGGGAGAAGGGGGTGTGAGAGGAGCAGACAATGGCACAGCAGCCCGCTGATACTGGCAAATCAGCAGCCTCCTCCCTAATAAAGCTCTGTACTGTGCAGGCACTAGCGGTATTGCTGTGCTGCCTGTGCCGTTCACAGCACTCAGTGCGCTCATGAATGGCAGTGAAATTATTGTGCGTATTCATACGCATTAGACATTTTTTAGGAAGTTAAACTGCCTATACAGGAGTCTATGACACTTTTACAGGCGTTACTGCGACCTCTGGTGGCCAGGATGGCAGGAGTGCGCATAGTCCAGCACTTTTGTCTATGATATGTAAGCACGGCCGCTGCTGCTGGACTGTAGGGTGGTCATAACCATGGAAATGAGAGGTGTATGATGTGATGGAAAAATTAATCTAGCCAACAAGGGAAGCAATATGGACAATCACAATACATTAGTACTTGAACAGCTGCAGATCATTACTTGTATATGTATGTATTAGTTGGAGCACCGAGGGGCTGGCTGTTGTACTAGGAGCACCGCTACAGCCCGATGCTAAGTACACTCGGCTCCTACTACATCATTCAAAAAAATAAAAACATTTTGAAAGCCCCTCATTTCCTAAAGGGAGGCTACCACCCCATTTGCTTCAGGTCCCGTGACCTTTCTATGGCCACAGCCATTGACTGGCCTCATTGGTGACATGTCCCCAAGCAGCACGGTACCATTGAGTCACTGTGGTCAGTTACCACGGCTGAGGCCAGTGAACGATTTCAGCGGGTGGGTCGCCATCACTTCCAGTCCAAAGATTAGCCCCAAGGTGTGATAAGACAGGGTGAGGGGGCAGCACCATGGCCCATAAAGGGCTGAGTCTAACGCACTTTATAGAAATGTAGTAGTACATACAAGGCATTCATAGGGCCCACTGCAACCAATCAGAGTCCAGTTTTTATTGTGACAGAGTAAGTTTGAAACTGTAAGCAACTACCTGATTGGATGCTATTGTACCTGCACGAGGGCTGTACGCCGCCTGGCAGCACATGCCCACAGTGGTGCTAACTCTACCATTAGTTTCTAGCACAGTCGCCATGTTCTCCTCACCTGTGTGTACTCTTCCGTGCGCCGGTAACCACTGGAGATTAGCAGCATCTCCTGTGGGAGGGCTCTATGTGGGAGGGCTCTCCGCCGCCCCCTAGTGGCCATGTACTGAGCAGCACGTACTGCCTGTTGTGTTACTGTGGATGACAGACCATTGCTATGTATGCAGGCATCTGCTATCGTTTATTATGGCTGTGCCGTGTAGGCTGCACCGGCTAGGACTGCTGCGATCCAAGGCGAGGGACGCTACTCCTACACCTTAGTACATACCGTTCACTACAATATGCACACCCGGCCATGGCAGCTTTTCACGGATTCCCAGAATCCTCCAGCGCACGGCAAGGACTGTACGAACGGATAAGTCCTATGATACAGTCCTGTGACTGGCTGAGGGCGCACTGTGTATGCCGGGAAACGTAGTCCTGTTCTCAGCGCAGGCCTAGAACTACATCACCCAGAGGGCAGTGCGGCGGTGAGCAGCGGGGCCTGCTGCAGCAGCACACAGGACACATCAAGTTCATTGAGTGACTGGCATGCTGGGAACTGGAGGGAGTCATGAGTCTGTGCCAGTATCTGTGGAGGGCAGCGGTGAGGGGTCAGCCGCTCCTGTACTGCCCGCCCCACAGCTGGAGGGCGCCCTCCATCGGCCGGGTGCAGCACTTCTTCACAGGCAGGCGCTTGCCCCAGGTTCGGGAGCAGAACAAGCGCACTAATCTGCAAGTCAAGGCTGAAGGGGCCCCTCCACTGACCGCAGCCCAGAAAGGTACCTGCCTCTTGTTCCTCTGTGTGGGGGCTCATTCCCAGTTGTCACCCAACAAACTCCTTTTTTTTTTCTTTTTTTTTTTTAAAGGGGGTCTCCATGAATATAGGAATGTTTTGTTTAAAGTGCAGCAGTGTGTCTGGTGCGCTGTGAGGCCTCATTCAGATGGCCATGTTTTCCAGACCCATAGAAGTCGGTGGTGCCAGTTAGGGATCAGCGAACTTATGTTTTCAAGTTCGGTGGCTTATCCAAGAATAACGTTATGGATGCTGCTACCGCGGACCATAACTTGTGGTTAGTGTTGAGCCAACATGTTTTTTTAAGTTCTGCGTCCAAAGTTCGGGTTATCGAAGAATCCCGTTATGGATTCCAAATTCCATTATGGTCCGTGGTAGTGGAATCCATACCAGGATTCTTCGCTAACCCGAACTTTGGACGGAGAACTTAAAAAAAACAAGTTCGCTCAACACTACTTGTGGTCCGTGGTAACGGAATTCTTAGATAACCCGAAACTTGTACGCCAAACTTGAAAACAGAAGTTCGCTCAACACTAGTGCCAGTCACCCCTCCAGGGCGTGCACTACTTTGGTTCATGCATCACGGACCTGGATACAGTTGTCTCCATCGGCCGCCAGATCTGTATCCTACACGGAAATACCTCACGGTAGATTAAAAACCATCCATGGAGCACATCTGAATCCCTCCTTGGGGTAGGTTCATGCGTTGGCACTGAATCCGACCTTGCCGCCGGAATGACAACCCAGAATGAATGGAGACCCCACAACAGAGCCCCTAAATGAAGATATAGGCCCTGATTTATCAAGACTGGCGTGTGCTACAACGGCATTGATACGGCCTCATCCTCTGGCACTCCGCGCTCAAGTCTGAAACCTATGAAACTGCCATAAATTTCAGCCATTATTTGCGCCATTTCCTGGCTTAAAGTGGACCTTTTATGGGTCCAGACTTTATAAGATAAGTAGCCCGTTAGGTAGGGAATAAAGTGGGGATCCTATAGTGCTTACTATTATTCCTGGGCGCCACTCTGTTCGCCCGCTGTGCCCTCCGGTATTTTCCCCGCTCAGTATGCTAATTACTAGCATCGGAACAGGGAGGAGGAGACGCCAGGATTTCTCAATGGACGTCTCCTTCTCCCTGGCTGTAGCACTGTCCAATCGCAGAGCGTCACAGCCAGGGAGAAAAAAAAAACATCCCTGGCTTTGACGCTCTGCTTTTCGATTGGACAGCGCTACAGCCAGGGAGAAGGAGACGCCCACTGAGAAAGACTCGGTCTCCTCACCATTGTTCCGATACTCCTCATTATAATACAAGGCGCCAAAATCAACGATGGGCCACAGCGGTCTTTAAAAAAAAAAGAAGAAAACAGCCATGGCATCAGTGGGGGCCACCCTATAAGGTAACACCCTAATTAGACTTTTGGAAAACTGATGAAAGGTCCTATTTAAGTGACAAATGTGCTGGGAACAATGCCCCCCATCCTTGCCACTCCTACTATTCAGAAACTGGCAAGGGCAGCGTAAAAATGGCAGTTGTGACTAAAAAAGTTACGATGATATTTAAAAGTTGCAACCATCCCCCCCTCTTATACCTCAGACCCCAAGTCAGACAGCAGAAACAAATACAGACCCATAAATCAATGCAGATTCTCCAAACCCCCAAATGAGCAAATAATCCAGACCAAACCCCTGACCATATACCTTAATAAATATGCATCTCACATCAGACCACTAAAAACCAACCAGGTTATACAGACCCCTCACATGAACCCCCCGAGTGTGCAGAACTTGGACCAAACCTTCAGATACCCTCTTCTCCCCGTTCCTGCGCTCCCATACAACATCCTAATACCACCACCACCAGAGAGAAGAGCAATAAAGGGGAGATGTGAGTATATGGGGCACTCCCAAGGTTTGTGCAGGAGACCTCCTCTTTCTCCAGAAGAGGTACAATATGAACTGTGGTACTCCAGAGAACGGGGAGTGACTGTTGCTGTCTGTTGATCCTAAGGACTGTCCTATCATTTCTTATAGTGAAAGAAGCGGGAAGAGACTTTACCTATCTCATTGTGGCTCTTATCGGGGCAGGAATTACCGGTAAGTGGACTCTCGTCTCCGTCTCTGCAGCCATACTTGTGTATATGCGTGCTCTAACTTTCCTTGTCTTACCGTGCAGGAGGACTTTTATATGTGGTGTTCACAGAACTGTTTTCTTCATCGAGCCCTAGTAAATTATATGGAAATGCATTTGAGAAGTGCCGAAAGCACCCCGAGGTGAGCACAATGCCTAGTTAAAGGGGTTGACTCATAAAAACAACTCGTATTCGTATGACCTGTTAAGACTGCCATAAAGGGTTGTTTCCACCCTCACCCAGATGATGCATGATCCCGGTAAACCCCTTTAAGCTGCGGTATCTGCAGGCAGCGTAACTCAGTGACCACCATGCCATGTTTCCCTACTGCGGCAGGAGTAGAGGATGGAGTTCTCGCCATGCTTTGCCTGCTCTATTGAGTCCTTGGTATTCATGAGTGGTGCCCCCCCCCATCCACTGCTGATTGACATGCACAGTTTAGAGAGAAAACGGTTACTCGGGGTGGGGGTGGCCGGAGCTTGTGGATATCGAGAACTCAGCGCTTGGGGCTAGTAAACATTTTTGGGGCTAATACACATTTTTGTAATAGGTTTTTAGTAAACTTTTTTCACTGGCTTCTGCAGTTGCAGTATTTCACACTACATAGCAGTAGCAGAAGAGTGTTATGTGATAAATCCACCACGCTCATTCAGGAACTGAGGTTTATTCTCTGGCACCCTCTGAGCTCTACGCTGATTTACGCCCAAGTCAAAGTTCAATCTCGATTTGGATATAAATCAGCTTAGAAGAGAATTGAGCAGAATTCAGAGGGGTCTCGGGGAAGAAGCAGTCAACTACTTTCTGCTACTGCTATGTAGTGTGAAATGTTGTAGCCAAATGTAGAAGCTAAGCGGTGCAAAATTTTTAATAAATTTAAACTGAAAAAATGTTTATTAGCCCAAAATACATGTAAACCATGATTTTAAAAACGTCTTCTTGCTTTAAAGGTAACCTGTCACCTCCCAAGCCACCAGAAGTACGTTTCTGATGATGCCTTTCTTCCTAAAGGCCGATGCAGCAAAAGTACTGAAAACGTTCTTTAATCCCCTCCGGCGCGCTTCTCCACACATGTTTGAAGTGAAGGGGCAGCGGCCTTCTTGCTTCAAGTCACGGTAACCACGCCCCCTTCGCTGTGACTGACGGCGCTTATGCAGAGAGTTCGGCAAAGCCAGCCAAACCATCGGCTGTCAGTCACGGGGAAGGGGGCGTGGTTACCGTCACGTGAAGCCAGGAGGCCGCTGCCCGTTTCACTTCAAGCATGTGTGGAGAAGTGCGCCGAGGGCAGGGGATTAAAGAACGTTTTCAGTACTTTTGCTGCATCTGCCTTCAGGAAGAAAAGACAGGTTCCCTTTAAAAGTCTTATAATATGAATGTTAACAGTTGTTCATACATTTACGTATCTTGTTGGTTGCTTTTTATTTCTACAGGTTATTGGAGCTTTTGGTGAACCTATCAAGGCATTTGGAGAGACCACAAGGCGTGGAAGAAGACAGCATGTTGCGTAAGTTGGAGGGACAGGTATTGCATATTTACAAGACAGACAGTTGGCTGTGAAATGCATTGCTAGTTACTAAAACGTAATCCAGGGGAGCGTTGTCTGGCCTATGAGATTCTTCACAACGTTTAGGCGCTCTCCATAAGGCAATGTAATATTCCTTGAATCCCAAAGAAACGTAACAAGATATTTAAGAATAATGATTGGGTGCATGGTGCACACGATAATACAGTGTACTCGCCAGAACGTATGGCCACCTTCAGGGAAATCATTTGGCAGTAACTGTAACCATATCCTCTGCAATCCCTTTTATTTTCCCATATTATAACCCAAAGAAAGAAAACACTAATGCTTTTAGGCCTCATACACACGACCGTTGTTTGTTTTGCGGTCTGCAAAACACAGATGGCGTCCGTGTGCGTTCCGCAATTTGCGGAACGGCACGGACAGCAGTTGATATAACTGTCTTTTCTTGTCCACAAAATGGACAAGAATAGTTTGTTATATTATTTTTTATTTTTTTTGCGGACCATGGAACGGAGCAACGGATGCGGACAGCACACACTGAGTGCTGTCCGCATCTTTTGCAGCCCTATTGAAGTGAATGGGTCCGCATCCAAGCCGCAAAAACTGCAGCTTGCATGTGGACCAAAACAATGGTCGTGTGCATGAGGCCTTAGCTTGATGTATGATCAGGTCCTGCATCAAAAAGGTTAATGTAACCCTTACAGGACCATGGGTCATTGATGTGTTTTGGAATGATGCATTCCAAAGTAGGATCGTTTTCTTATCCTTTGTTTCATAGTATATCTTAGTCTGTATGTTAGTTATGTGGGACACATGAGCCTTCCTAATGGCATCAAAACAGAATCACTATCTTTTTGGTTTATTGGCATCACACATGGAAATGGAATAATGAACTAAAGTGAAAAATGCTACTTCTTTCACTTGCACTAGAGTAGGCAGCTTGTACTGGCGACGGAACTTCCTGCCATATTCCTCTGCCGCAAGTGTGAAAGTAGCCTTACATGAAGTAGTGCAGCTTTTAGTTTTTTTGCTGTTTCTTTTTCTTTTTATAGGAAAGAGAAAAGTGTCTGTTTCTGAATAGGAGTACCTGGGTATTATGTTTGCAGGTTCAGGTGCAAGGACTTATTTTAGTTAGTTTTCACACAAGTAGAATCTACAATTTTAAAGGGATACGCTGCTCTGAAATTATCGTGCAAGAATAGGTTCCCAATCCATGGGTATAATCGAAGAAGAACTCTGCTCTCAAATCCAATTTTCAGGTTGCTCGATTATCCATGCAATCCACACACACAGTTCTTTTGGACCCCTCTCAGAAAACGATTGCCATAGGCAAAAAAGTGTGGAAGAATGATCCCGTAAGAATGGCGCAAATGTATGATTGGTAGGTCGTAGATTGTGTTTGGATTGCTTGGATACATTGGATTTTAATGTAGATTGTAGACTTGACTTTGTGTCAGCAGCTCCTGCCGAAATGCTTCTATGCCCATATCAGCAGTGTAGAGGCTACATAGACACACGATTCCTGCGATACAACAATTACTAACTGTCCTTGTTTTGTGGTGTGTATGGTGCAGGGGAAAACGGCATGTTACTGTGCAATGGTGGCAATATATTTTTGAATGTTCCATGTCATCGTTCCCTCTTTTTGTACTTTATTTAGCTCCAGTGAGTACCTGAAAGATGGCTTGAGGTGCATGCGGTTGAAGTTCTACATTTCAGGTTCAGAGCCAAGATTGCAAGGAGTCGTGCATGTGGACTTGAAGGAGGTATGTTATGTTATCTGTATTATTTGTCTCCAGTCCCATAAACACATGCGTTCCTTCCTATTATCAGCCCTGACCCTGTCTCCGTGTCATTTTGCAGAACCCACAAAGCAAGAAGTATGAATTTCAGTATATAGTGGTTGACATCGACACTATTCCACGCAGAACCATTGTTGTGGAGGATAATCGGTATATGGATTAGGAAAGTACTGTGGTAATGAAAAAGCTTTTCTGGAGTGTTGGAAGCCATAAGGCTTGCTTTGGCAGGAAATGTAATGCCCAGGATGAGCTGCAAATGAATCGTGATCCGTTTGTTTGGAAGAAGGGAACTGAAATGAATCATGTACCACTGGCATATGAAGACTCCTTGACCCTTTATGCCCACAACAGAAATCTTGTGCCAGATACACACATTGTTCATATTGTGATTTTTTATTTATTTTTTTTTTGCATCTTAACTATGTGCTTTTTATGTTTTGAAAGGGGTTGTCTGTTATTATATATTATTATTATTTTTATTTTATTTATTGATAACCTATCCTCAGGACTCCCGGAACCCCACCGATTAGCTGTTTGAAGAAGAGGAGGCGCTTGTACCAGGCTCTTCGATGTTACAACTGCAGCAGTGAGCAGGTGTAGTTACAGCAACACCGTCCCATTCACTTCAATGCAGCAGCTCCTTCCTGTTCAGGTGAATAGCATGAAGCCGTCCTATTGAAGTGATTGGGGATGGAGCAGTTGTAATTACAGCTGCTCACTGCTGCCGTTGCAACAGCAAGCAGGTAAACAGTAAAGAGAAGGCAACGCTCCTACAAGTGCCTCCTCCTCTTCAAACAGCTAATGGTGTTGGGAGTCGGATCCCCCGCCGATCTGATATTGATGACTGATCCGGAGGATAGCTAATCAATATAAAAAAAATAAAGTGGACAACCCTTTAAGAACATCGGGGCATTAAAATCACCTTATGCACGGTAATTAATTGTATGCAAACATGACCGATCTGGAGAATAAAGGATGAGAATGTTTTGTTATTTTCTGCTCCTTTATCTCACATGTGGTGGACGTCCAGCTCCCAAGAGAATAGCTTGTAGACTCAAAGCTCGGATCCTAAGATGTGTCCACACCTTGGAGAAACTTGGAAGAAAAGGAGGTGGATCCAGCGAGTAAAATCATATCTTCTTTATTGACAACTGTCCACATTAAAAGAAGATATGATTTTCCTCGCTGGATCCACCTCTTTTTCGGCTTATTGATCCCTGTTCTTTTTTTATTTTTTTTAACCACTTGCTGACCGAAGAATGTTTAACCTTAAAGGGAGTCTTTTACCTAAAATGACCATTATACACCACAAACATAATGATATCCATTACATTCCCCATAATATAATCTTACCTTTTTATATTGCTGTCCATTGCCCCATGGCGCTATTCAAATTAAACCCCTCCCCGCATGCGCCGGCCCATACCTCCCAATCTTGCGGCAGTTTACTTCCGCCGGCCAGATCGGGAGGTATGGGCCGGCACATGCGCATTAAACGCTCTGCTGCCTCTGCCCATAGTGGGTAATGGGGTGCGCAGGCGCGTGGATTATGTTGAACGGCGCAGGCCCCGAATTTGTCAATGACGGGAGGATGGAATCTGAAGAACCTAGGGCAGGCCAGAGGGGTGAAAGGGTAGGGGTTTGATTTGAACAACGCCGCGGGGCACCTTCAGAAGCATAAACGCTGCCCCCAGGCACCTTCAAGAAGATAGTTAGCATATGGAATAAAAGCGTTTTTTTTAGAGAGAATAGGCGATGGACAGCAATATGAAAGGTAAGATTATAATATGGGGAATGTAATTGATATCATGATGTTTGTGGTGTATAATGGTCATTTTAGGTGAAAGACTCCCTTTAATGACAGACACAATATTTGCCAACAAGTATAAAGATGCGACAGCAACCCTACTGTCAAAAAAATTTGTATGTTAGAACATCCCAAGCAACAATGTAATGCTTCAGCCCAGTCGGGGATCTTCGTCATGAAGTCATTGCATTGTGGTGTGAGAGGGGTTAATACACTCCTATTATTTTTGATTTACATTTACTTTTTCTTCGCTGGTCTTTATCCCCCTGTGCCACCAGAAGATACGCTTAATTTAAGACCAGACATATGTCTCGTCGTACACCAGCTCTTAGATCTATGCCAGCTTATCCCAATCGCCACCTAACTTTGGTGGGTGGTTCAGTTCAATTACCTGAAACTGAATGCTTTTGGCCTACCCTCTGGATTTAGTGATTAGCGATCAGGGTAACAGTTTTTACAGTGAGTTCACATGTTCTCAGATCCTTCTGTGAAATTGCGTAAAAGGTTTCCCCAAATAATTTGCCAAATATATAAGGCCCGTAATGGAACAGTTGATGAAGTCCCTTATTTTGTACTTGGTTTGTTTGATGGTGCTCAGAAAGCCACCCTCTAGTTGTATAAAATCACAGGCTGTACATTGACTGCATAGGAAGGTTGCTTTAGGGACCATTTGTCATGGCATAAGGGGAGCCAGTCACCGTGGCCAGTGATTGCTGCAGGCGATGTCATACCAGATGTTTACAGCGAGGGAGCCCAGTGGAGCGTCGCAGGCCAGGAAGAGAAATTGCAAGTAAGCTTCCCTTCACAGGTCCAGCCAAGTGGGGAGGTTTGCCAACCCCTCCTTTCCATTCTTGCACAACCCCTTTAGGTATACTTCAGTAGGTATTAAGGATTTATTTGACTTCTTTGTGTCCTGCATCATATCTTCCTATGATGTGAGTTCGTTCTGTGTTTTTTGAAGTGCTTGTTGGGATCTAGCAGATTTTGGTTCCTCAGTATGTAGTCAAGGAGGCCTCTTTGATTAAACCTAGTTACGGGTTCTCTTGTTTTGTGTTTGTAGTCTGTAATTGAATGCAATTCCTTTTTATGTAAATGTATTGACCTCTGGCTCCACCTATTAAGGGGCAATGGATGACTGCTCCCCATTTGAGATAAGGCTACTTGCACACTGGTGTTTTGGCCTTCCGCTTATGAGATCCGTCATGGGCTCTCACAAGCGGTCCAAAATGGATCAGTTTTGCCCTAATGCATTCTGAATGGAAAAGGATCCGCTCAGAATGCATCGGTTTGCCTCCGTTCAGTCACCATTCCGCTCTGGAGGCGGTCACCAAAACGCTGCATGACTGATCCGTCCTGGTACACAATGTAAGTCAATGGGGACGGATCAGTTTTCTCTGACACAATAGAAAACTGATCCGTCCCCCATTGACTTTCAATGGTGTTCATGACTGATCCGTCATGGCTAAAGAAGACCTAATAGAACCGGATCTGTTCATGATGGATGCATGCTGTTGTATTATTGTAACGGAAGCGTTTTTGCAGATCCATGACGGATCTGAAAAAAAACGCTAATGTTAAAATAGCCTAAATTGTTAGTAGCTGTATCCTTCCAGTGAGCCATGGTACTGATAGTGCCATAAGGTTCCTTTCTGATCAGTTGGTCAAGGAAGGTAAACATTGTGGCATGAATTTCACTGATGACCCTAGCATGTTTGCATTAAGTGCCCAAATGAAGTTGTTAAAGTCAGAAATCTATTATACTGATTTATAATGCTATGTACCTCTGCACAACCTTGCACCGAATTATAGGTACAGCTTTATGTCACTATGATTCTGTAGAAGTAAGGTAAAGCAGAGGCACCCAGCATTATACATTATGATAATGCCATGCACTCCTGCAAATCCAGAAAGGAGGATCACGCTCACACACAGAGCGTGATTCCCGCAATGGACTCGCTCATATGAAACAGCCATAACCCCTTGGCGATCTCTGCTATACATGTACACAAATCGTCACTTTAATGATGGCGCCTGCTTGTGCGTGCAGTGGGTGCCATAGCCGCGGGGTTTATGCTGTTTTAAGCAACAGAGACCGTGGCTGATATATGTGATCAGCCCTATGACTTATCGCAGACATTTAACTCCTCAGATGCTGAGGTCAATTGTGACCACGCATCTGAGCAATCCGGAAGCGGGAGCCGAGTGCTCCCGTAACAGCGTTCCCTGGCTGAGATCGGGGAACCTATTACCTTACAGTATTAGCCCAAAGCTTCAATCAGGCTCCGATAGCTATTACTAGAATATACCAATACAAGCGAGCAGGTAGCAGCACTATATTGTAAATGGAGTGTTCTATGATGGCTATATACAGTTGCAAGAAAAAGTATATGAACCCTTTGGAATGATATGGATTTCTGCACAAATTGGTCATAAAATGTGATCTGATCTTCATCTAAGTCACAACACTAGACAATCACAGTCTGCTTAAACTAAATAACACAAAGAATTAAATGTTACCATGTAAACATTCACGGTGCAGGTGGAAAAAGTATGTGAACCCCTTGACTAATGAGTCCAATCAATGAGATAAGATTGGAGGTGTTGGTTACGGCTGCCCTGCCCTATAAAACACCAGTTCTGGGTTTGCTTTTCACAAGAAGCATTGCCGGATGTGAATAATGCCTTGCACAAAAGAGCTCTCAGAAGACCTACGATTAAAAATTGTTGACTTGCATAAAGCTAGAAAGGGTTATAAAAGTATCTCTAAAAGCCTTGCTGTTCATCAGTCCACAGTAAGACAAATTGTCTATAAATAGAGAAAGTTCAGCACTGCTGCTACTCTCCCTAGGAGTGGCCGATCAAGGTGAAGAAGAATCCAAGAGTTTCAGCTAAAGACTTAGAAAAGTCTCTGGCATATGCTAACAGCCCATGAATGGATTTCATGGGAGGATACCACAGAGGAAGCCACTGCTGTACAAAAAAAAAACTAATACATCATGGACATTGCCGTAAACGAAAACACCTGTACTGTTAAAATATAACAATATTTATCCCATACAGCGAATGGCTAATTCGCCATATTTTGTCACTTCACCTCCCCAAAAAATGTAACAAAGAGTGATCAAAAAGTCACACATGGAAAAGTACAGATCGCCCCGCAAAAAATGAGCCTTTATAGCTCTGTACGCATAACTACAAAAAAGTTATAGGGGGTCAGAATATAGCGATGAAAAAAAAAACACATACCACAAATAATTTTACCACATATGGAACACTGTTAAAAAAAAAAACATAACACTGTTCTCAGTGTAGGTGCGGGTCCCACCTCTATCAGACAATGGGGGCATATCCTAGCGTGATGGGAATACCCCTTTAAATAGAGCCATTAGAATGTATAGCTTGTCCCGCAAAATCCGCATAAGCCTATGTGAATGGAAAAATAAAAAAAATTATGGCTCTGGGATGGTGGGGAGTGAAAAACAAAAATGGAAAATTGCAAGGTTCTCTATGGGATAAGCACATATTTCAGAAAGCTCAGAACATATTCATTATGTGCCTAATATTGCCGACAGAATAAAGTCCCTGATCTTGTGGAACTGAGAGTGTCTGGAAAGAGCAGAGTCCATATTCAGATTCCCTTTAAGCACTATGGAGGAGTGGTGTAAAGAAGGACTGGCTTTGTTGCCCATAGCAACCAATCAGATTTCACCTTTTTTTTTTCAGAGCTCCTTTGGAAAATGAAAGGTGGAAATTATACTAATTTTGATAAATGTAGCTCTATACATTTTACATAATTATTTAGCTTTTATGCACTTTATATCGGATACCATTTCCATATTCAATTTTTTTTAAAATAAGGTAAGTTTGATGCATAATATTTCTAGTGTCACCTGAATGCTGGGATTAACACAAGATTCAGCACTGCAGTCTCCTGAATTGTAGACAAAAAGCACTTCTCTCTGGAAAGTCTGACAGCCAACCCTGTCCTGAGGAAGCACAATCTCTTTTTATAAAGTTTTATTTTATTTATTTTTTTATAAATTTGCGTGAACATCCAACTTAGGGTACTTTCACACTAGCGTTATTCTTTTCCGGCATAGACTTCCGTCAAAAGGACTCTATGCCGGAAAAGAACTGATCAGGCATATCCCAATGCATTCTGAATGGATAGAAATCCGTTCAGTTTGCATCAGTATGCCTTCTGTTCAGTCACTGTCAGGCGTTTTGGCTGGACTGCAGTATTATGTCCGTACTAAATGCCTGATCAGTCGCCGGAATGCCGGCATTAATTCCTATTGACTTGCATTAGTGCCGTATCTGGCATTGCAAAACAACTGAAGGACGAATCCGTCCTTCCGGTCTGCGCATGTGCAGACTGGGAAAAAGACGGCAAGACATTTGTGATCTCATTAGCATGGGACGCCGCGCTTAGGCACAGAGCACCTTTTCTTCCCACAGCACTGTGCAGCATTACAGCTTATTGACATATATATATATTTGTTTCTATACATACATCCTGAAGCGCCAGATCAAGGAAGACAGTTCCTGGTTTAATACAAGATCAGTCATAATCACTGCATATCTTCACTTGTCTTGTGAAGGATTATCCCACAAAAAGGCGCATTATTCACAAAAAGGTGCATCATCGACAAAAAGACGCATCACTCAAAATAGTCACAGTCCACAAAAAGGCGCATCATTCACAAAAAGGACGCACCATCTACAAAAAGCGCGTCATTCACAAAAAGGATGCACCATCTACAAAAAGGCGCGTCATTCACAAAAAGGATGCACCATTATTCACAAAAGTCGCATCATTAAAAAAAAACGCATTATATACGAATAAGTTCCACAATACGGTGGAACTCCATTCATTGACTACATTTCATCTACTAAATACCATTTTCACCATAAGTGTCTATTTTATTTTTACTTTTTATTTTTACTCAAAGGAACATATTTTTATTGACTCTCTCATTTTGGACTGTTGATCAAATTCATCTCCTATTACACAACTATAGCTTAACCAGCATTTTTTTACCTATATCCTATTGTCTATATACTATTTCTATAAATAAACTAGATCAGATTTTACCCATATATGAGTGTGCCTGCTTATCTCTTTACTTCTTATTTACCACTATCCTGAGTGGGTCAGACTTAGCAGTTTTTACACCTCTATCATTTGCTTGAACAGTAGAGCCGTCTATCCCATTCACCTTTTCATTTACTTATCACCCACTAGACGCCAGCTCACTGCTCAACCAAAATGAATATTTGGGATCATGCTGAAAATAAACGCATAAAAGCGGAAACATACACTTTTAAAAACAACAAAATACAGCAGATCACGATGAAGACACAATTATAAATCTAAGTAAAGTCACTCTAAACAAGTCCCAAAGCAGCTTACTAAACAAAGGCTTGAAATTTCCACCCACAAATACACTAAACAAATTGACACATTTATAGGTATAGAAAAATGTATTCGTAAACTCTGAAGAAATACTATATAAAAAATCCCATAATGAAAGAAAATACAGAAAAATAAGACATATGAACACACTTCCTTAAAATGCACATCTAAGAAATACCCCTGACCGGAAATAGGACAAGAACTGGCAGACTTTAAACAGTGTGTAGAGAGAGATAGAGATATACGCAAAATGAAAGAACAACCAAAGAAAAGGAACAATTTATCTAAAAAAGAAACTGAGGCCATAAAACAATTGCAAAAAGAAAAAGACATAATAATACACCCAGCCGCCACAAGGAGGAGCAATTGTAATCCAAAATGTTACTGATTACAATAGCGAATGCATGAGACAACTATCGGAAACAAGTACATATAAAAAATTGAAGAACAACCCAACGGAACAAAACTACTCAGAGTTAGTACAATACTGTGAAATAGGTAAGGAGAGGGGGATCTTATCGGAAATAGAGTATAATTTTATACTAAATACGCCTCAAAGATTACCGGTACTAAACTGCCTTCCCAAATACACAGAAATAGAAATAATCCACCTGGCTGCCACTTTATTTCAGGCATAGAATCATTAACCAGTAAGTTATCACAATACATAGATACACTTTTACAGCCAAGAGTCAAAAACATCAAATCCTACATTAAAGACACCACACAAATTATTAAGACAGTAGAAAATTTAAAATTTTAACCACATTGGCATATGGGTAGGTTAGACGTACAATCACTCTATACTAGTATTAACCATCAACAAGGAATAGAAGCAGTCCACAACCAATTAACCAAAGAAGCTAAACTATTGCCAGAACAAATTGAATTTATAACAGAAGGCATAAACTTCATATAAAATAATAATTACTTTTATTGGAACTCCGATTTTTACCTGCAGATCCAAGGGACCGCCATGGGCACCAGATTCGCCCCCAGTTACGCCAACTTATTTATGGCGCAGTGGGAGGAGGATAGTGTAGCGCCAAGACTGGGGACGGATCTGGTGCTCTGGCAACGTTATATCGATTACATCATTTTTATATGGCAAGATAGTGTGGATAACTTGGATACCTTCCTAAGAGAGATTAATGAAAACCCATATGGTCTAAAATTCACACCAACCATCAGTACATCTAAAATAGAATTTCCAGGATGTCCCTCCATGACAGCACCCATGGAGGTTGTCCTATTGGTCTCTGTAGGGACAAGAAGCGAGAGAGAGATTAAAAGGCCCCCACCCCTCCCACTCTCCAGTGTTCTTCCTGTCCCTACAGGGATAGGAGCAGAGTGAATCTTTCCCTGCCCTGGGAATCTGTTTGGGGCCGAGACTGGTCGAGGGGGTCTCCCTCTCCTCTTCAGGCTCTTGGGGGCCCTAAAGGCTAGCACCTCTCTGGGTAGGGGTCCCCTAGCTTCCCCCGATACCTTTTTCTTGTCTCACATGGTGGCCGCGGTATCGGGGAGCCGAGGCCGCTTCTTCCGGTATGGGAGCTCTGGGATCGGCTGCGGCTCCTGCGCTCGGCGCTCCTCCTGTTCGGCGTGCAGCCCATGTGACCGGAAGTGCGAGGTCACATGGGCGGAAGAAAGATGGTGGCGCCCAGGGAACGCTGAGCCTGGCGGAGGTGCATGCAGGGGGGGTCGACTCTTCGTTTGAATGAGTCCCCCCCCAACCTGGAAATAAGGAGGCGGAGCCGCGCGGCAACGAGTGGACCAGGTAGGACATAAATTGCTTGTCAGTTTGCTGTCCAGGCGAGGTATGGAGGTCCAGATGTCAGCTATGCAGAACACTAGCGCAGACATCCCTACCCCGAGTCATGTAAGTGGAGTGAGGCTTGTATTCCGGTTCCTCTCTCTTTTCTTTACACTGGGCTAACGGTCTCTCTCTCTTCCTGCCAGGGAGAGAAAGACCACGGTTAAATCGCTGGGAGAACCTAGAAAGAAACCCAGAAGATGTGCTCTATGCTCAAAAAGACTGGCGGAGTCATATAAAAATGCCCTGTGTAGTGACTGCCTGGCAAAAATTCTCAGAGACGAACAATCCTCCCTTCTGGCACACTTGAGAGTGATTGTGAAAGAGGAGATCCAAGCGGCCAGCTCTAGTATAGCGCAAAAACCCTGTGCCGTCTCTCCTCCCCCCCAAAAGACCCCGTGTACTTAGGGAGTCAGATTCTGAAGAAGAAGGCTTATATCTTTCAGAAGGGGAAACCTCAAAGGGGGGTGACGATCAGGGTTTGTCTTATATGGCCGACGATCAGAGAAGATATCTCTTCTCACAAGAAGATCTAGATCCCCTCCTGTCGGCCGTAAGGCAGACAATGGATATAGAGGAAGAGGAACAGACTTGCTCGATACAGGACGAGATGTTCGGCGGCTTAAAAGCTAAGAAGAAGAAGTTGTTCCCGGTGAATGAGAACTTAAAGGATTTAGTCATAGACGAGTGGGCAGATGCCGATAAGAAATTATATATACCGCGGGAATTTAAGAACAGACTATTGTTCAACTCTGAGGATACAAAACTGTGGGATATAGTCCCTAAAGTGGATATTCAGGTGGCAAAGGTGGTAAAAAGAACCACTCTCCCCTTTGAAGACTCAGCCCAGTTAAAGGAGCTAATGGATCGGAAGATCGACGGTTTGCTCAAAAGAGCATGGGAAGTTTCGGCCAATAGCATAAATACCAATATTGCTGCTACCTCCGTGGCCAGATCTCTGTATTTATGGGTGAACCAGCTGGAGGAACATCTTAAGCAGGACAACCCTAAAGAAGAAATTCTGGCATCGCTACCCCTCTTTAAGATGGCTGCATCCTTTGTAGCAGACGCCTCGGCAGAGTCCATAAGGTTTGCAGCAAAAACAGACTCCCTAACCAATACGGCGAGGAGAGCTCTGTGGCTAAAATCCTGGTCAGGGGATATAGCCTCCAAGAATAAATTATGCGCCTTACCCCTTAAAGGTTCTCACCTCTTTGGTCCGGTACTGGATGAGATCCTGGAGAAGACAGCGGACAGAAAGAAGGGGTTTCCGGAGGAAAAAGGCAAGAAACCTTTGCCCTTTCGTAAAACGACCAGCAGCTTCCAGGGCACTCCCAGAGGTAAAGGGAAGACGGGAAGGTGGAGCTACCCCAAAGGGGGAAAAGGTTGAGGTTTCCTCTTTAATCCCAACTCCAAGCCTGAGAAACAATGACGCCAGACCAGTAGGGGGCAGACTCCAGTTTTTTTGGGAAGAATGGACCAGGATAACCAAAAACCAATACATTCTGGAATCCATCCAGAAAGGGTTCAAGATAGAGTTCCGCCTTCCTCCTCCTCACCTATTTCAGACCACAGTCTTTCAGTCGACCTCTCTGCGGGATCAACTTCTGACAGACATCCAAAAACTTTTGAGTTTAGGCGCAATTGTACAAATCCCTCCTTCGGAGGAGTTCAAGGGTCACTACTCAAAACTCCTCCTCATAACAAAACCGGATGGGTCCAAGAGAACCATCATCAATCTGAAATTTCTAAACAGATGGATAGCACATCACCATTTTAAGATGGAATCAATAAAATCTGCAATCCCGTTGATAAGCCCAGGGGCGTTCCTATGCACCCTGGATCTAAAGGACGCCTATTATCACGTCCCCATTCACCCTCAATGTCAGCAATACCTGAGGTTCGCAATCAAGAAAGACGGCAGGATTGTGCATTTCCAGTTCCAATGTCTCCCCTTTGGAATATCATCAGCCCCACGCATCTTCACAAAGGTAGTGGCGGAGATAGTTGCCTATCTAAGGCAGAGGCAGGTAACTATAGTTCCCTACCTAGACGATTTTCTGCTTGTGGCAGACTCAGAGGAGGAGTTAGAGCTTCACAAAGGAAGGACTCTATCTTTACTCACATGTCTAGGATGGAAAATAAACCTGGATAAATCGGATTTACAACCAGCAACACAAAAGAAGTTCCTAGGAACCCTCCTAAACTCCGTGACCCAGTATTCTCTTCTTCCCCAGGACAAGCAGATCAGCATAAGGGAAAGGATAAGAGCCTTCAAGCTAAAGAAATAACGGACTCTATGGGAGGCCATGCAGGTCCTAGGCCTGATGACCTCATGCATCACAACAGTTCCTTGGGCCCAGTTCCATACAAGAACTCTCCAGGCGGAGGTCCTCGCTTCTTGGGACAAGGACCACAGATCACTAAATGCCAGGATAGCTCTTTCAGACAGAGCGGTAAACTCCCTCTCCTGGTGGTTAGTAACAGAAAACCTGTCCCGGGGGGTCTCCTGGAACACGATACCGCTCAAAACGATAACCACGGACGCAAGCAGCCAGGGTTGGGGGGCTCACTTAGAGGATCAGTTCTTTCAGGGCAGTTGGTCCGACACAGACGCCCTAAGATCCTCAAACTACAGGGAATTAAAAGCGGTCTGGGAGTCCCTGAGAGCGGCAGAACATCTCATAGGCCATCACGTCCGAGTACTATCGGACAACGTAACAACAGTTTGCTACATAAAGAGGCAAGGAGGGACGAAGAATCCTCATCTCCAGGAGCTAGCGAATCTCATCTTCAGCTGGTCAGAGAAAAAGATCTTGTCTATTTCAGCCACACACCTAAAAGGATCTCTCAATTACACAGCGGACTTTCTCAGCCGACAATTAGTCAGGCCAGGGAATGGAAGTTGAACCAGGAGGTATTCCAGATGATTTGCCAACAGTGGGGGAGACCTCAAGTGGATTTATTCGCGTCCAGCAGAAATACTCAGCTGGACTATTTCTTCTCGCTAGACCCAAGAGGAGGACCACTGGCGGTGGATGCTCTTTCCCAGCCTTGGGACATGAGTCTAGCTTACGCCTTTCCCCCACTTCTCCTCATACCGCTAATCCTAAAGAAATTGAGAGGATGCTCATCCACGCTGATTTTGGTAGCTCCAGCTTGGCCCAAGAGAGCCTGGTTTTCGGTTCTAAAGACCATGTCCATCAGGGAACCAATAACCCTTCCAAAAAGACAAGACCTATTATCACAAGGTCCTCTGTTTCACCCCAACCTGGACAAACTGAATCTTACAGCGTGGATCCTGAGAGGCAGACCTTAAGGAACAAGGGGCTCTCGGACAAGGTAATTTCAACTCTACAGAGCTGCCGCAAACCTATCACGAGAGCAATATACAACAAAATTTGGAAGAAGTTCTCATCCTGGTTGTCACAGAACCATACAGATTCCAGATCCCCCACGGTGGGTTGTATTTTAGAGTTCCTTCAGGAGGGGTTTGATGCAGGTCTGAAACCCACCACACTTAAAGTACAGATCTCGACACTCAGCTGTTGTCTCGATACTCCCCTTGCAGAACATAGGTGGATTAGAAGCTTTCTAAGAGCAGCTTCTAGATTGAGACCCACCTTGAGACAGTCGGTCCCCCCCTGGAGTCTAAACGTAGTTTTAGAAGGGTTATGCGATCCTCCGTTTGAGCCGATTGATCAGATATCCGAAAATTTTCTGTCTCTCAAAGCGGTGTTTCTTCTGGCTATAACCACAGCCCGCAGGATAGGGGAAATCCAAGCTTTATCGATTAAACAACCTTATCTAAGGATTCTGGATGACCGCATAATCTTGAAGCCAAATCCAACCTTTCTACCTAAGGTGGTCTCTACTTTCCATAGAGGACAGGAGCTAACACTCCCTTCATTTTGTTCCTTTCCCAAAAATATACAGGAGGAAAGATTCCAGACGCTGGACGTTAGAAGATCAATTCTAGCCTATCTGGACAGAACCAGTTCCTGGAGGAGATCAAGTAATCTGTTCATCCAGTTCGGTGGGAAGAATAGAGGCTTGAAGGCCTCAAAACAGACGCTGGCACGGTGGATTAAGGACACCATCAGAGAAGCATACAGGCTGCAGAAATGACCTGCCCCTTAAATCTGAAGGCACATTCCACGAGAGCGATGGCAACTTCCTGGGCCGAAAGGGCTGACGCTACAATTGACCAGATTTGCAAGGCTGCAACCTGGTCTAACTTCCTGACTTTTGCTAAACATTACAGGCTAGATGTATTGGCCGGACAGGACTTGGCCTTTGGGCGAAAAGTCCTTCAGGCAGTAGTCCCCCCCCCTAGGAGATTCAGTTGTTAGTTCTCCATGGTTGCTGTCATGGAGGGACGTCCTGGAAATACTGGTTTAGTTTACCGGTAAATCCTTTTCCAGGAGTCCGACATGACAGCACCCTGTACTACCCTCCCCGTTATGCTGGTTCCAGCCTTGTAAGCAGTGTGAATATAACATTGTATTAATAAAGGTGTTGGATCCTATCCGGTGTAGTAATTTGGAAAAACACTGGAGAGTGGGAGGGGTGGGGGCCTTTTAATCTCTCTCTCACTTCCTGTCCCTACAGAGACCAATAGGACAACCTCCATGGGTGCTGTCATGTCGGACTCCTGGAAAAGGATTTACCGGTAAACTAAACCAGTATTTCTAGATCTCCAAATATCAGTAGAAAAGGACAATCAGTAGAAAAGGACAAACTTATATGCACCACTTATCAGAAACCAACAGCTAGGAACAGCTTCATTCAGTATGATAGTTGCCATTTACCATCATGGCTTACAAATATACCAGAGGAACAATTCTGTAGAGTTAAGAGAAATTGTACATCAGAACCTCACTTTGAACAGGAATCTGAGAAGATGAAAAAACAATTCATCGACAAAAAATACCCAATTCAATTGATAGAGACATCATTAAATAAAGTTAAGGGGATGGAAAGAAAATAATTTTTCACCAAAACAACTACGAAACAAAAACGGGAAGATATACCATCCAGGATTATACTACCCTATAACCGACAATACAAAAAAATTCTAAGCAACCATTGGTATCATATAAAACAAGATAAAATAATAGGGTCCATTATCAGATACCCCACAAATTATATTCACCAAAGCTCCGAATTTAGGCCTAAAAATTGCTCCAAACATCAAACATGGCATAGGACATTCTACAACAATTCAAGAATGGGCAGACATCACAGGCTTTTATAGATGCGGAAAATGCAAGAATTGTCAGACAACATCATTTCCAAAGAAAACTACTTGTGTTACATCCAAAACAAACTCCCATAAACAAAAAAATCTGAGAATTCCTAACATGCAGCTCTACTGAAGTCATATATGCCCTAGAATGCCCATGCCAAAAATTATACATTGGTCGTACCAAAAGAACACTCCAGAAACTTGTATCTGAACACATCGCAAACATAAGAAAAGGGTACAAGAAACACACTGTATCAAATCACTTCAGAATAGTCCACAACAAAGATCCCAGTGGTCTAAAATACACAGCACTTGAAAAAGTGAAGAAAGATTGGAGTGTGGAAACCACATACACAAAATGTCCAGAATAGAGTCTAGGAGGATTTTCGAATTTAATTCTGTCCTACCGAATGGACTGAATGCAGAGATGGAGATCTTCGGTTTTCTCTGACCGGGGGGCTGCCGCTCTCCAATGAGAAACCAGCGCGGTCCTTCCTAGTCACCCTGGTTTCTCCTTGGCGAGCGATCGCCCCCTTAACTACTCCATCAACCTGGAACCGACTATAGATACAAGAAACAATATCCAAAAATAAGGGAACTATACAGAACTTGAACAACTGGGAATTATGATACCTACTGGGTCTTTTGTTTTACGGACCAGTGGGACATTTACATAACTCCCTTATTACATTTATATAACTCCCTTATTGCTAGTAATAATATCCACAGCCATAATCCCATTCATAATACCCACAGTCACATTCTTTCCCTACTTGTATGCAGAAAAAAACAACCCTCATGCCCACTGTGTCCCTTATGTATACGGACCAGTGAGACAATGAAGATACCTCCCAACCACATACTATGGGGTTACAACATAATAATATCATTAACTATATCTACTCTACCTATTTGGAAGTAACTATCCAAAAATATCAAAATAGGAATCATGTTTCCCTTTCACATATTTCCCTAGACTTGAAAAACTGGAAACTACTACACCCACAGGGTCTTTTGCTCTATGGACCAGTGAGACACTTGTATGATCCCCCATTACCATCTAATTCTATTTGTATAAAGGGATAGAGAGTTCTCATGCCCACTGGGTCTCTTGTATATACGGACCAGTGACACAATGAGGATACCTTCCTACTATATACTATGGGATTATAAAATAATAAAACCTATCAGTAACATAACACTGAAAGTACATAAAGATCTATACAATTATAGAACACACAGACAACCATAGCCATGCGTGTTCAATCATATTTTCCATATTTATTATAATTTTTTATCCATCATCTATCTTTCAGAGTAAGGTGCTTGATCAATCAACCAGTCTGCATTTATAATTACAACCATTCTCCTATGCTATATATACATCCAGCAATTCAGAATGCCGAGTCCTACTCAATTAGTAAAATTGACCTAATTGGAAAGGCTAATTATACTATCAACTATGTAACAAGTTTTAACCCTACAATTTTATTCCCCCAAGCCACATACGATTTTTTTTTTATGCCACATATGGATTTAATAATTGGAATTATTTTGATTTCTCCATGCCACATATGGATTTAATAATTGGAACTATTTTTGAGTTTTTTTCATGCCACATATGGTTTCAATAAGTGGATCATTCTGTCCTACCTCATTTGAATAATTAACCTCATTGAAAATGCTAACGGAATCACAAATGAGATACTGACTATTACCCTATAAATAATACATGGGTCATCACAATCCTCTACTTACTGATGAAGGAAGAGTCTCCCAAAACGCGTCTAAGCAAAAGCCTATAGAGGATTGTCAAACACTAACTACGGTGTATCATCTCAACTACACCATAAGGAGCGCTCCGAAAAATATTGCAAAGATCACGTGACCACCCACGCGAACCACGCCCCGGGCGCCATGAGGAACGCCGAAGACTTCACCACCAGATCGAGTTGGACTTCGCGAATTCTTCCAGCAGCACCGGTTGGTGGGTAAGTGATCTCTGTAGCCGGAGACAGTGCGGGACGCCGCGCTTAGGCACAGAGCACCTTTTCTTCCCACAGCACCGTGCAGCATTACAGCTATTTGACTTTTTATATATATATATATATATATATATATATTGTTTCTATACATACAGTACAGACCAAAAGTTTGGACACACCTTCTCATTCAAAGAGTTTTCTTTATTTTGATGACTATGAAAATTGTAGATTCACACTGAAGGCATCAAAACTATGAATTAACACATGTGGAATTATATACTTATCAAAAAAGTATGAAACAACTGAAAATATGTCATATTCTAAGTTCTTCAAAGTAGCCACCTTTTGCTTTGATTACTGCTTTGCACACTCTTGGCATTTTCTTGATGAGCTTCAAGAGGTAGGCACCTGAAATGGTCTTCCAACAGTCTTGAAGGAGTTCCAAAGATGCTTAGCACTTGTTGGCCCTTTTGCCTTCACTCTGCGGTCCAGCTCACCCCAAACCATCTCGATTGGGTTCAGGTCTGGTGACTGTGGAGGCCCGGTCATCTGGCGCAGCACCCCATCACTCTCCTTCATGGTCAAATAGCCCTTACACAGCCTTGAGGTGTGTTTGGGGTCATTGTCCTGTTGAAAAATAAATGATGGTCCAACTAAACGCAAACCGCTGCAAGATGCTGTGGTAGCCATGCTGGTTCAGTATGCCTTCAATTTTGAATAAATCCCCAACAGTGTCATCAGCAAAGCACCCCCACACCATCACACCTCCTCCTCCATGCTTCACGGTGCGAACCAGGCATGTAGAGTCCATCCGTTCACCTTTTCTGCGTCGCACAAAGACACGGTGGTTGGAACCAAAGATCTCAAATTTGGACTCATCAGACCAAAGCACAGATTTCCACTGGTCTTTTGTCCATTCCTTGTGTTCTTTAGCCCAAACAAGTCTCTTCTGCTTGTTGCCTGACCTTAGCAGTGGTTTCCTAGCAGATATTCTACCACGAAGGCCTGATTCACACAGTCTCCTCTTAACAGTTGTTCTAGAGATGTGTCTGCTGCTAGAACTCTGTGTGGCATTGACCTGGTCTCTAATCTGAGCTGCTGTTAACCTGCGATTTCTGAGGCTGGTGACTCGGATGAACTTATCCTCCTCCGCAGAGGTGACTTTTGGTCTTCCTTTCCTGGGGCGGTCCGCATGTGAGCCAGTTTCTTTGTAGTGCTTGATGTTTTTTGTGACTGCACTTGGGGACACTTTCAAGGTTTTCCCAATTTTTCGGACTGACTGACCTTCATTTCTTAAAGTAATGATGGCCACTCGTTTTTCTTTACTTAGCTGCTTTTTTCTTGCCATAATACAAATTCTAACAGTCTATTCAGTAGGACTATCAGCTGTGTATCCACCTGACTTCTCCACAACGCAACTGATGGTCCCAACCCCATTTATAAGGCAAGAAATGCCACTTATTAAACCTGACATCGCACACCTGTGAAGTGAAAACCATTTCAGGTGACTACCTCTTGAAGCTCATCAAGAGAATGCCAAGAGTGTGCAAAGCAGTAATCAAAGCAAAAGGTGGCTACTTTGAAGAACCTAGAATATTACATATTTTCAGTTGTTTCATACTTTTTTGATAAGTATATAATTCCACATGTGTTAATTCATAGTTTTGATGCCTTCAGTGTGAATCTACAATTTTCATAGTCATGAAAATAAAGAAAACTCTTTGAATGAGAAGGTGTGTCCAAACTTTTGGTCTGTACTGTACATCCTGAATCCCCAGATCAAGGAAGACCATTCCTGGTTGAATACAAGATCAGTGATAATCACTGCATATCTTCACTTGTCTTGTGAAGGATTATCCCACAAAAAGGCGCATAATTAACAAAAAAGACGCATCACTCACAATAGCCGCATTCCACAAAAAGGCGCATCATTCACAAAAAGGACGCACCATCTACAAAAAGGCGCATCATTCACAAAAGTCGCATTATTTAAAAAAAAAAAGCGCATTATATAAGAAAAAGTTCCATAATACGGTGGAACTCCATTCTTTGACTACATTTCATCTACTAAATACCATTTTTACCATAAGTGGCTATTTTATTTTTACTTTTTATTTTTACTCCAAGGAACATTTTTATTGACTCTCATTTTGAACTATTGATCAAATTCATCTCCTATTACACAACTATATCTTAACCAGCATATTTTTACCTATACCCTATTATCTATATACTATTTCTATAAATAAACTAGATCAGATTTTACCCATATATGAGTGTGCCTGCTTATCTCTTTACTTCTTATTTTCCACTATCCTGAGTGGGTGAGTCAGACTTAGCAGTTCTTGCACCTCTATCATTTGCTTGAACAGTAGAGCCGTCTATCCCATTCACCTTAAAATATAAAGGAATAAACAAAGGAATGCTAAAACGCAAATGCGTTTTCTTTGCGTTTTGCATGCGTTCTTCTTTAGGGTGTTTCTTAATTCTTTAATCATATTTGTATAACATTTATCTCTCTAACTCACTAGAAAAATATGCTAGAAAAGGATTGGACATTGGCATCTTATAAGAACAAGAATATGCATTCATCACAGGTACACAGAAACGACAACCAATATTTTATTGCATTCCAAAGATACATAAAGACCTAAATCCCCCAGGAAAACCAATAATTTTAGGCATCTGCTAGGCTCATTACATAGATAAAATTCTACAACCTATAGTAAGAAAAGGTTTTTCATATATCAAAGACACTACCCAAATTTTCTTCATATGAAATAAGACAGAAAGAGAACTTGGCGTTTTTTTTGAATCCATTAACAAAAACCAATCTAACCTAAAATTCACTATGATCCATAGCACACAACAAATGGAATTTCTGGACTTACTAATCATAACAGAGACAGATCGACTAATTTGCAAAACTTAACAGAAACCAGTGTCCAGAAATAGCCATATTCTCTTTTCAAGTTGACATTTGGCTCATAAATATCCCAACCGGACAATTTAAAAGATTAAAAATAAATTGTACCAAAAAAGAAGATTTTGAAAGAGAAGCGCAGGAAATGAAGGAGCAATTCTTACAAAAACAATATCCATCAGAATTATTAGACAATTCACTTAAGAAAGTGGAAAATATGATGAGAGAAACTTTTTTCAGACAAAAAGCAAGAATGTTAGTACAACACCATATCAAGAGGAACCAATTAGAATCATATTACTGTATAATGTACAACATAAAAAAATAGAAAATATTAGGAAACATTGGCACCATATACTCAAAGACAAGATAATAGGACCCCTATTAACACCCCACAAATCACTTACACTAAGGCACTGAATCTATCACTGAAAATTGCCCCAACAGTACACAACAAAAAACCTATGATACACGGTTGGCATAATCTGAAAGGCTTTTATTGGTGTGGTCATTGCAATAACTGCAAAACCACCAAGTTCACACAAAAAATATCTAAAGTACACTCATCCAATAACACATTTTCATGGGAAATTTAAGATTTCTTAACCTGTAACTCAACAAGCGTAATTTACATAATAGAGTGCCCGTGTAAAAAACAATATATTGGTAGGACAAAAAGGGGCTTTATATAATCTGTGGGGTGTGTGCCTCTCCCTGACGGAGGGTCGTGTGTCCGGCTGCTTTACCAGCACCACGACCCTCCCTTGGGGGCAGGCTCGCCCCCCCCCCTAAACTTTTATCAAGCAACCATTACGCAAATACTCATCATGTAAATACCACAACATGAAAAGGAAGGATATATAAAATAGGACACTCCCAAATAAAACCAATGAATAAATCATCAAGACTCATATGCACTTTTCTCATTCTGTATATACTTTTCGGCCAGTTAGAGAGATAAATGTTATACAAATATGATCAAAGAATTAAGAAACAGCCTAAAGAAGAAAGCACGCATGCAAAACCAAATGAAAACGAATGTGCGTTTTAGCAATCCTTTGTTTGTTCCTTTCTATTTTACATTTAAACATATATGCTGTATGTGTTTTATTCTATCTAAACATATGAAATACAATTAATATGCCTCTTACAGCATCACAAATATAAAAATACCACCAAGTATCAAAGAAACGCAATAGAGACAAAAAAAACGAGACAATAGAGACAATGTAAACCGCAATAAAAACGCATATGCGTTTCATTGATCTTTGTCATTCGGTGTCTTTTTTACTTTATTTAAACAATATATGCTCTATATGGTCTATTCCAAGCATGTTTACATCTATCATGAGGTAAAAGATATACAGTCAGGTCCATAAATATTGGGACTGCAACACAATTCTAAGATTTTGGGCTCCATACACCACCTTTCACGGCAGACAGGATACAAGATACACAGGATATAAACAAACAAGTGTCTAGGCAAGAAGCTGGGGATAGAGGTCACCTCCTGACAAATCCCTACCAGCTCTCCCTAGACTTCTATGCCCACATTCAGACCCTGAAGGTGGGAATGAACGTGTCATCGTGCCTAGGCTGAAGATTCCCTAAAATCCCTAAGATGGTGAAAGGGGGAAAGAGGCAGCTTGCTCCCTCAGGACCTGGAGGGGGCAAGCGTCTGTCACAACCAGACAGCTGAGAAGCTCTGACAGAGGCCTTTCAGAACCTCCTCTTTGAGTTTCTGTGTTGTGGTATTCAGCTCCTCCTCTCCTTAGCCTCTCTCAGCTGTCATGTGTTGGACTAATTGCTTCCCTTTAAATTCTTCCCCAGAAGGCTTTTATGGGCGGCTTATATTTCTTCCTGGAGTATGTGTGCATGCCCATCTGGTTCTCCTCTCCTCTACAAAGTTAAGTGTTGAACTGTTATCTGTTATTTTCTGTTTGCTGGATCCCAGGTGACCCTGACTCCCTCCGTGTCTGGTGTAGGGAGCCGGTGGTCGTGTCCCCTCACTATTGTAGGGTGCTCAGGGGTTAGATAGTCAAGGTACGTGGATATGCATACCTCCACCATTCGGATCTATGCATAGGCTAAGCAGCCAGGGAAAGTGCCAGGTCTTCTACAGGGGTCTCCCTTTTGTTCCTTAGCTGTTGGATCCAGCGAGTCATTTATGCATGTTGTTTTGCCTTGTTACCTGTACACATTCCGTGACATTATAAGCCGCCAAAACCGTCTTAAGCATGGATCCGGTTTCACTTTTGGCTGAACGCTTCCAGGGTCTTTCATTGGAGGTAGCTGACCTCCGTAAGACTTTTTCTCAGCTTCAAGTGACCGGTTCAGCTTGCGTTCATGGAGCTTGTTCTGAGCCTAAGATCTCGCTCCCGGATACGTTCTCCGGGGGTAGTGAGAATTTTGTGCGTTTTAGAGAGGCTTGCAAACTCCATTTTCGCCTTCTTCCCCTTTCCTCTGGAGATGAGGAACGGAGGGTGGGGATCATTATATCGCTGCTCAGAGGTAACGCTCAGTCCTGGGCCTTTTCGCTGCCGGAGGGGGCACGGCCTCTCCGTTCAGTGGATGAATTTTTTTTAGCCCTGGGTCAGATATATGATGATCCGGATCGTATTGCTCTGGCGGAGTCTAGACTACGTCTCTTATGCCAGGGTAAACAATCCGCAGAAATATACTGCTCATAATTTCGGAGATGGGCAGCTGATACTGGTTGGAATGATGCTGCACTCCGAAGTCAATTTTGCCATGGTCTTTCAGAGGGATTGAAAGATGCATTTGCCTTTCATGAAAGGCCTATTTCTTTGGACTCTGCTATGTCTCAGGCCGTTCGTATTGACAGGCGTCTTAGAGAGAGAGGAGAGATCTCTCCTTCATGTCATACTCGGTCCCAGGACTGTGCAGCGGTCCCATTCTGTGCGCAGGGGTCTCAGTCGCTGTCAGCCCCTTCTGAGCAGGAGCCCATGCAGCTGGGGTTGATTGCTTCTGACAATAGAAGATTCAGCCCGCATGGGACGGTTTGTTTTTGTTGTGGAGGTATTAATCATTTGGCAAATATTTGTCCCTCTAGGAGATTCAGGCAGTTCTCTGGGTATAATAAAGAAACAAAGAGGAAAAAATCTTTGAAAAATGTTCCGTCTGTTACTATTGGCAGGGTTGAGGCGGAAATTGAAGGTTTTCCGTTTGCTTGTAGTTCCCGTTTTGTCCTGCCGGCTAGGGTGGCGCTAGAGAGCAAGAACATTTTTTGTGAGATTTTTGTGGATAGTGGAGCAGCGGTCAATCTCATTGATAATCAATTTGCGATAACTCATGGTTTCCAGGTGTGCGCTTTGAGAAAGGATATCCCTGTTTTTGCTATTGATTCCGCTCCACTTTCTCAGAAATCATTAAAGGGCATAGTTCACAATATCCGTTTGATTGTGAGTGATGCTCATGTTGAGGATGTGTCATGTTTCGTCCTTAGCGGTTTGCCCACCCCTCTGGTGTTGGGACTGCCCTGGCTCACTAAGCGTAACCCCACCATTGATTGGCAAGCGAAGCAAATAAATGGTTGGAGTGACTTTTGCAGAGAGAATTGCCTCATGACATCTGTTTCTGAGGTTGCTACTAAGACTATACCATCTTTTCTCTCTGAATTTTCGGATGTCTTCTCTGAGAGTGGAGTCCAGGATTTGCCCCCGCACAGGGAGTACGATTGCCCTATTAATCTCATCCCAGATGCCAAGCTGCCTAAATCTCGTTTATACAATCTTTCCCAACCTGAGAGGATCGCTATGCGTGCTTATATCTCTGAGAGTCTGAGAAAGGGACACATACGACCCTCGAAGTCACCTGTTGCCGCTGGTTTTTTCTTTGTTAAGAAAAAAGATGGTTCTTTAAGACCTTGTCTGGATTTCAGGGAGCTGAACAATATCACAATTCGTGACCCTTATCCGCTTCCTCTGATCCCGGACCTATTTAACCAGGTTGTTGGGGCTAAAGTCTTTTCCAAATTAGATTTAAGAGGGGCATACAACCTGGTCAGGGTCAGAGAAGGGGACGAATGGAAGACGGCCTTCAATACCCCTGAGGGCCATTTTGAAAACTTGGTTATGCCTTTTGGTTTGATGAATGCCCCAGCCGTTTTTCAGCATTTCGTGAACAGCATTTTTTATCATTTGATGGGAAAATTTGTATTGGTGTATTTGGATGACATTTAGATTTTTTCTCCCGATTTCAAAACTCATAAGGAACATTTACGTCAGGTCTTGCTCATTCTGCGGGAGAATAAATTATATGCGAAACTGGAAAAATGTGTGTTTGCGGTTCCAGAAATTCAATTTCTGGGGTTTCTTCTCTCCGCTTCTGGTTTTCGCATGGACCCCGAGAAGGTCCGCGCTGTGCTTGAGTGGGAGCTTCCTGAGAATCAAAAGGCGCTGACGCGTTTTTTGGGCTTTGCCAATTATTACAGGAAGTTCATTTTGAATTATTCTTCTATTGTTAAACCACTCACTGATATGACCAGAAAGGGGGTAGATTTTTCTTCTTGGTCAGTAGAGGCGCGTAAGGCTTTTTCTGATATCAAGGAGAGTTTTGCTTCCGCTCCCATCTTGGTGCAACCTGATGTTTCGTTACCCTTCATAGTTGAGGTTGATGCTTCTGAGGTGGGTGTGGGGGCGGTCTTGTCTCAGGGTTCCTCTCCTGCCAATTGGCGACCGTGTGCCTTTTTCTCAAGAAAACTCTCCTCCGCAGAGAGAAATTACGATGTGGGAGATAGGGAATTGTTGGCCATCAAGTTGGCTTTTGAGGAATGGCGCCATTGGCTAGAGGGAGCCAGACACCCTATTACCGTATTTACTGACCATAAAAATCTGGCCTACTTGGAGTCAGCCAAGCGTCTGAACCCGAGACAGGCCAGATGGTCGTTGTTCTTTTCTAGGTTTAATTTTGTCACGTTCCGCCCTGGAGTTAAGAATGTGAAGGCAGATGCCCTGTCACGTTGTTTTCCGGGAGGCGGGAATTTTGAAGACCCGGGTCCCATTTTGGCTGAAGGTGTGGTGGTCTCTGCTCTTTTTCCTGAATTGGAGGCAGAGGTGCAGGCAGCCCAGTCAGAGGCTCCTGATCTTTGTCCTCCTGGGAGGTTGTTTGTGCCTCTCGCTTTAAGACACAAGATTTTTAAAGAACACCACGATACGGTCCTTGCTGGGCACCCGGGGGTAAGAGCCACACTGGATCTCATCGCTCTGAGATTCTGGTGGCCTGCGCTTCGTAAGTCAGTTGAGGGTTTTGTGGCAGCCTGCGAGACTTGCGCTCGTGCCAAAGTCCCTCATTCACGGCCATCAGGTCCTCTCCTTCCCTTACCCATTCCTTCCCGTCCTTGGACACATCTGTCCATGGACTTCATAACGGACCTGCCTCGTTCCTCGGGGAAGACTGTGATTCTGGTGGTGGTGGACCGTTTTAGCAAAATGGTGCATTTCATCCCTTTTCCTGGTTTGCCCAATGCTAAGACGCTGGCGCAGGCATTTGTTGATCACATTGTCAAATTGCACGGTATTCCTTCAGACATAGTCTCTGATAGGGGCACGCAGTTTGTTTCCAGATTCTGGAAGGCTTTCTGTTCTCGCTTGGGGGTTCGGTTGTCATTCTCTTCTGCTTTTCACCCGCAGTCGAATGGTCAGACAGAGCGCGTCAATCAGAATCTGGAGACATATCTGCGTTGTTTTGTGGCGGAGAATCAAGAGGATTGGTGTTCTTTTTTGTCCCTTGCTGAGTTTGCTTTAAATAACCGTCGTCAGGAGTCCTCTGATAAGTCACCATTTTTTGGTGCATATGGGTTTCATCCACAGTTTGGGACTTTCTCGGGAGAGGGGTCTTCTGGTTTACCTGATGAGGACAGATTCTCCTCGTCTTTGTCATCTATTTGGCAAAAGATTCAAGATAATCTAAAGAGCATGAGTGAGAGATATAAGCGTGTGGCTGATAAGAGACGTGTGCTTGGTCCGGACCTGAATGTTGGTGATCTGGTGTGGTTGTCTACCAAGAATATCAAATTGAAGGTTCCCTCCTGGAAGTTGGGTCCTAGGTTTATTGGGCCTTACAAAATCCTGTCTGTCATCAATCCTGTTGCATACCGTCTTGATCTTCCTCAGACTTGGAAGATCCATAATGTTTTTCATAAGTCCTTATTGAAACCTTATGTTCAACCCATTGTACCCTCGCCTTTGCCTCCTCCTCCGATTATGGTTGATGGGAATCTTGAATTTCAGGTCTCTGGGATTGTGGATTCTCGTCTTGTCCACGGTTCTCTTCAGTACCTTGTTCACTGGGAGGGGTATGGTCCTGAGGAGAGGATGTGGGTCCCAGTGACGGACATTAAAGCCTCTCGTCTCATCAGGGCTTTCCATAGGTCCCATCCTGAGAAGGTGGGTTCTGAGTGTCCGGAGTCCACTCGTAGAGGGAGGGGTACTGTCACAACCAGACAGCTGAGAAGCTCTGACAGAGGCCTTTCAGAACCTCCTCTTTGAGTTTCTGTGTTGTGGTATTCAGCTCCTCCTCTCCTTAGCCTCTCTCAACTGTCATGTGTTGGACTAATTGCTTCCCTTTAAATTCTTCCCCAGAAGGCTTTTATGGGCGGCTTATATTTCTTCCTGGAGTATGTGTGCATGCCCATCTGGTTCTCCTCTCCTCTACAAAGTTAAGTGTTGAACTGTTATCTGTTATTTTCTGTTTGCTGGATCCCAGGTGACCCTGACTCCCTCCGTGTCTGGTGTAGGGAGCCGGTGGTCGTGTCCCCTCACTATTGTAGGGTGCTCAGGGGTTAGATAGTCAAGGTACGTGGATATGCATACCTCCACCATTCGGATCTATGCATAGGCTAAGCAGCCAGGGAAAGTGCCAGGTCTTCTACAGGGGTCTCCCTTTTGTTCCTTAGCTGTTGGATCCAGCGAGTCATTTATGCATGTTGTTTTGCCTTGTTACCTGTACACATTCCGTGACAGCGTCTCTCTAACAGCCTAGACAGACAACTACAAGAAAACAAAACCAATTTATCTTGTACTGAGCGGGAACAGCAAATCCTTCCTTCCTTCCTCTGAGCCAGACAGAAGCTATAACCCGCACAGGACACTGGGAGTGGGCGTAATTTAAACTCAAACCAACGACCCCACCCAGTGCACCTGAAGAGAGGCGGATATAGCTCAAGTCCAAAACAAAAAGGCTACACACGTGCTGCTAACCTGGCAGACCTCCGCACATAGCCTGAGCAGGGCATGATACCACCACAATGGATTTAAAATTAAACGAACAAGATGTGCTTTAGCTGCAGACTGTCAGCTTTAACTTGAGGGTATTTACATCCAAATCAGGTGAACGGTGTAGGAATTACAACAGTTTGCATATGTTGTTAAAGGACCAAAAGTAATGGGACATAATAATAATCATAAATCAAACTTTCACTTTTTAATACTTGGTTGCAAATCCTTTGTAGTCAATTGCAGCCTGAAGTCTGGAACGCATAGAAATCACCAGACGCTGGGTTTCATCCCTGGTGATGCTCTGCCAGGCCTCTGTCTTCCGTTCCTGCTTGTTCTTGGGGTATTTTCCCTTCAGTTTTGTCTTTAGCAAGTGAAATGCATGCTCAATCAGATTCAGGTCAGGTGATTGTCTTGGCCATTACATAACATTCCACTTCTTTCCCTTAACCTCCCTGGCGCTATTCCCGAGCGTGACTCTTGGTTAATTTTCGCTGCCAGGAGCTCTATCCCCTTACCTTCTCCTGGCGATCTAGCGATGTCCTCCACTGTGATCTGACTTCCTGGTTCCGTTCCCTGCGAGCAGCGCATGGGACAAGAACTGGGCAGGAAATTCAAAAGTGTAAACATAAAAGTGACACACACACATAAAAGAGGTGATACATTGTAATCTGAGAGGATTACACTGTATCACCTCAGATCTGACACTATCACTGTAGAGTGCCCCTTGCCTGCCATTTTACTATCATTTGTGCCCATAAAATATTTATAACATGGCATAAAAAAAGCGCCACTTTACTATAAAAGCGCTTTAGGACCAGTTGAGCGACAGTGGCACAGAGGTGCTCGCAGAACTGAGCGATAGTGAGTCGTGGGGAGATCTGTCGTAAGACACTGATCTGGCAAGTGACAATGGCGATGATCCTGCGCCTGACCTCAGTGATGTTGGTGCCCTATTGACTGGACCAGGTAGCGCCCCCAAGATACCCGTTCACTGGATCACCTGGGATGAAGGTAGATGTTGAGCGTGACAACCCTCTGGCATACCTGCAATTATTCCTCACTGAGGAGGTAATTGAAAAAATTGTCACAGAGACAAATCGCTACCAAGAGCAGCAATTCGCTACGCTGCATGCCCCAGTTTTCCAGAAGCAGAAAGTGGCAACCGGTGAACAAAGAGGACATCTGCCAGTTTCTGGGACTCATCATCCTTCAGGGGGTGATGGGGAAACTGCTCTAGAAATGGTACTGGACCACCAATAAGTTACTGGCCACTAGAGATGTCCCGAACTATTCGCTAGCGAACAGTTCCCGGCGAACATAGCTTGTTCGCGTTCGCCGCGGCAGGCGAACATATGCAATGTTTGGTCCGCCCCCTATACATCATCATTGAGCAGACTTTGACCCTGTAACTCACAGTCAGCAGACACATTCCAGCCAATCAGCAGCAGACCCTCCCTCCCAGACCCTCCCACCTCCTGGACAGCATCCATTTCAGATTTATTCGGAAGCTGATTTCTTAATGAGAGGAGTGACAGTGTAGCTGCTGCTGATCTAATAGGGAAAGCGTTAGCTAGGGCAATGTTCTGTGTCCACAGACTCATCTGCTGTAAGGACAGCGTCCTGACAGCACCCCAAAAAGCCCCTTTTAGGGCTGGTACATCAGTATGCTTTTTTTTATTTTATATATATATATATATATATATATATATTGCAGTTGCCTGGCTTCCCGTGTGTGAGTGGCTGCAGGCTCAGTCACAGACAGTACTGTGTGCACACCATTCCAACAGGGTGTCACAATACCTTGCAGATAAAAAAAATTATATTTATTATTTTTCTGTGATATAATCCCAGTTGCAAGCCAGTGTGTGTCTGGCCCACAGACTGTACTGTGGCCACTTGCTGCTAGGCCATCACTGATACCGTTACAGGGTGTCACTCACAAATACATTGCAGATAAAAAAAATATATATTTATTATTTTTCTGTGATATAATCCCAGTTGCAAGCCAGTGTGTGTCTGGCCCACAGACTGTACTGTGGCCACTTGCTGCTAGGCCTTCACTGATACCGTTACAGGGTGTCACTCACAAATACCTTGCAGATAAAAAAAATTCAAAGTATTATTTTTCTGTGATATAATCCCAGTTGCAAGCCAGTGTATGTCTGGCTTACAGACTGTACTGTGGCAACTGGCTAGGCCACCACTCATACCGTTACAGGGTGTCACTCACAAATACCTTGTAGATAAAAAAAATCAATTTATTATTTTTCTGTGATATAATCCCAGTTGCAAGCCAGTGTGTGTCAGGCCCACAAACTGTACTGTGCCCACTGCCCACCACTTATATAGGGTGGCACAGTACCTTGCACGCATAGTACCACTTATCTAAAAAAAAATTACATGCAGAGGCAGGCCACCCCGCAGGGGCAGTCGTGGTGCTGTGATTTCCACTGGCCCTGGAATAATGCCCAGTGTTACGAGGCCACGTACCCTGAACCCCAAAAATTCTGAGAAAATAGTTGACTGGCTTACACAGGACACCCAATCTTCAACAGCTTCCTCTAAGAACCTTGACGCACCAACCTGCTCCAGCTCAGCTTTGGTCACCTGCTCTCAAGTTACCACTCTCCCGCACGCCGCCACCACCACCACTACCACCACAGCCACCACAGCCGCTTCACTTGATCCCTCAGAGGAGTTATTTCCACATCAGTTGGATGAAATATGTGATGCAAAACCATTATTGCCAGAGGATGTAGATAACAGGGATATGTCTCAGCCAGGCAGCATTGCATACATGGACGTATAGTGTGATGATGATGATGTTGTACCCGCTGCTGCTTCCTTTGCTGAGGTGTCAGATACAAGTGAAGTGGTTGATGATGACGATGTGTCTGTGGATGCCACGTGGGTGCCTGCTCGAAGAGAAGAAGAAGAGGGGGAAAGTTCAGAAGGGGAGACAGAGAGAAGGAGGATACAAGTTGGAAGCAGGGGGAGGTCGTCGCAAGGAGCTAGTGGCACAGTCAGACAGCATGTATAAGCACCCAGGGTCAGCCAGACAGCACGCCAATCAACGCATGCTGTTGCCACCACCAGAATGCCGTCATTGCAAAGCTCAGCAGTGTGGCATTTTTTTGTGTGTGTCTGCCTCTGATAACAGCAATGCCATTTGCAACCTGTGCCAAAAGAAACTGAGTCGTGGGAAGTCCAACACCCACCTCGGTACAACTGCTTTGCGAAGGCACATGATCTCACATCGCAAACGCCAATGGGATCAACACATGAGTACAAGCGGCACACAAACTCAAAGCCACCATCCTCCTCCTATTCCAGCATCTTCAGCCACGTCAACCACTGCTGTCCTCCTTGCCCCCTCTCAACCACCTGCCACTCTGCCTCTCACCTTCAGCAGTTCCATCTCATCTGCCCACAGTCAGGTGTCTGTAAAGGAAATGTTTGAGCGTAAGAAGCCAATGTCACAGAGTCACCCCCTTGCCCGGCGTCTGACAGCTGGCTTGACGGAACTCTTAGCCCGCCAGCTTTTACTATACCAGCTGGTGGAGTCTGAGGCCTTAAAAAAATTTGAAAGGTACAGTGGAAGGTACCCGGACGAATTTTTTTTCAAAAAAGGCAATCCCAAACCTCTACTCAGTGATTGAAAAGGAAGTCATGGCATCTCTGGCATACAGTGTGGGGGCAAGGGTCCATCTGACCACTGATACCTGGTCTGCAAAGCACGGTCAGGGCAGGTATATCACCTACACTGCGCATTGGGTCACCCTGCTGACGACTGCCAAGCATGGTGACACTGTCACGACTTGCAGGCAGGCCTACTGCCACCTCCTCTACTCCTCCTACTCCATCCTCTTTGATAACCTCCTCGGCTGAGTCCTCTTCTGCTGCGGCGTCTGGCTGCATATCAACTGAATCCCCCCAGCTCCCCAGGGGCTATTCCACATCCCGTATACGACAGTGTCATGCTGTCTTGGGGTTGACTTGCCTGAAAGCAGAGAGCCACACCGGACCAGCACTCCTGTCCACCCTGAACGCACAGGTGGATCAGTGGCTGACCCCGCACCAACTGGAGATCGGCAAAGTGGTGTGTGACAATGGAAGCAATTTGTTGGCGGCATTGAATTTGGGCAAGTTGTCACATTTGCCGTGCATGGCACATGTGTTGAATCTTGAATGTGTCTAAGTACCCAGGCTTACAGGACGTCCTCAAGCAGGCCAGGAAGGTGTGTGGCCATTTCAGGCGTTCCTACATGGCCATGGCGCACTTTTCAGACATTCAGCGCCGAAACAACATGCCAGTGAGGTGCTTGATTTGCGACAGCCCGACACGTTGGAATTCAACACTCCTAATGTTCGGCCGCCTGCTCCAACAAGAAAAAGCCATCAACGAGTATTTGTATGACCAGGGTGCTAGGACAGCCTCTGCGGAGCTGGGAATTCTTTTGCCACGTTACTGGACGCTCATGCGTCCTTTTGAGGAGGTGACAAACCTAGTCAGTCGCACCGAAGGCACCATCAGCGACCTCATCCCATTTGTTTTCTTCCTGGAGCGTGCCCTGCGAAGAGTGCTGGATCAGGCTGTAGATCAGCGTGAAGAGGAAGAGTTGTGGTCACCATCACCACCAGAAACAGCCTTGTCATCATCGCTTGCCGGACCTGCGGCAATGCTGCAAGAGGAGTATGAGAAAGAGGAGTCAGATGAGGAATGTGGCTTTGAGGAGGACGAAGACCATCCACAGCAGGCATCCCAGGGTGCTCGTTGTTGTCACCTATCTGGGACCCGCGACGTCTGGCTGCACATCAACTGAATCCCCCCAGCTCTCCAGGGGCTATTCCACATCCCGGATACGACAGTGTCACGCTGTCTTGGGGTTGACTTGCCTGAAAGCAGAGAGCCACACCGGACCAGCACTCCTGTCCGCCCTGAACGCACAGGTGGATCAGTGGCTGACCCCGCACCAACTGGAGATCGGCAAAGTGGTGTGTGACAATGGAAGCAATTTGTTGGCGGCATTGAATTTGGGCAAGTTGTCACATGTGCAGTGCATGGCACATGTGTTGAATCTCATCGTACAACACTTTGTGTCTAAGTAACCAGGCTTACAGGACGTCCTCAAGCAGGCCAGGAAGGTGTGTGGCCATTTCAGGCATTCCGACACGGCCATGGCGCACTTCAGACATTCAGCGCCGAAACAACATGCCAGTGGGCTCTTGATTTGCGACAGCCCGACACGTTGGAATTCAACACTCCTAATGTTCGACCGCCTGCTCCAACAAGAAAAAGCCGTCAACGAGTATTTGTATGACCGGGGTGCTAGGACAGCCTCTGCAGAGCTGGGAATTTTTTTTGCCACGTTACTGAACGCTCATGCGTCCTTTTGAGGAGGTGACAAACCTAGTCAGTCGCACCGAAGGCACCATTAGTGACCTCATCCCATTTGTTTTCTTCCTGGAGCGTGCCCTGCGAAGAGTGCTGGATCAGGCCGTAGATGAGTGTGAAGAGGAAGAGTAGTGGTCGCCATCACCACCAGATACAGCCTTGTCATCATCGCTTGCCGGGCCTGCGGCAACGCTGCAAGAGGAGTATGAGGAAGAGGAGTCAGAGGAGGAATGTGGCTTTGAGGAGGACAAAGACCAACCACAGCAGGCATCCCAGGGTGCTCGTTGTTGTCACCTATCTGGGACCCGTGGTGTTGTACTTGGCTGGGGGGAAGAACAGACCGTCAATGACATCAGTGAGGACGAGGAACGGGAAATGAGTAGCTCAGCATCCAACCTTGTGCAAATGGGGTCTTTCATGCTGTCATGTCTGTTGAGGGACCCTCGTATAAAAAGGATGAAGGAGAATGACCTGTACTGGCTGGCCACTCTAATAGACCCCTGGTATATGCAGAAAGTCGCGGAAATGTTACCAAATTACCGACAGTCAGAAAGGATGCAGCAGTTCAAAACCAAACAAAAAAATATGCTTTACACAGTTTATAAGGGGGATGTCACAGCACAATGGGTATCTAACTGGGGAAGAGGTGAAAGTAATCCTCCTCATACCATGACCACGGCTGCAAGGACAGGACGCTTTACAGATGTGTTGTTAATGGAGGACATGCAGAGATTTTTAAGTCCTACGCATCGCCACAGCCCTTCGGGGTCCACCCTCAGAGAACGACTCGACCGACAGGTAGCAGACTACCTCGCCTTAACTGCAGATATCGACACTCTGAGAAGCGATGAACCCCTTGACTACTGGGTGTGCAGGCTTGACCTGTGGCCTGAGCTATCCCAGTTTGCGATAGAACTTCTGGCCTGCCCCGCTTCAAGTGTCCTGTCAGAAAGGACCTTCAGTGCAGCAGGAGGCATTGTCACTGACAAAAGAAGTCACCTCGGTCAAAAAAGTGTTGATTACCTCACCTTCATTAAAATGAATGAGGCATGGATCCCGAAGGGACTGACAGTGGGGGATATGTTTGACTAACAAAAGGCCTGATGACATGCCTTGGCCTCAAAATGGTCCCCACGCTGCTGTATTTAATGCCTGCATACTGGATGACTTTCGTGAATTCTCCGCCACCAACTAGGGTTCAAGCCGCAATGTTTTAGTCACCTTTCTGCCTTGAAAACATCAATTTTTCCGGCCGCTGCTACAACAGCGGCTGCAACGATAACATTATTTTTCCGGCATGTGTACATGCCTAATTTTTCTGGCCTCTGGTGCTGCACTGTGGCTGCAAAAACAAAACAAAAAAATGCACATACAAGTGTCAATTCCCCTTCGTGATCGTTACCTTGTTGTGGTGAAGTGGCTTGCGTATCACAATGAAGCGATCATCACCTTTATGAGTGTGTTGGCAATGTTGCCACACCCCAGATGATAAGGCCGTTGCTTCATTATGATCAGACCAAAAGCGATCAGCTGGATAATTTTTCATAGAAAAAACATTAATTTTCTTTTTTTTTTTAAGTTGTATGGGTTTTTAATACATAAAAGAAAAAAAAATCATAATAAAGTCTCTTAATAGTTTATTAGAAATAATGCAGACAATTTAAAAAATCCCCATCAATTCCAATACAAAGCAAATATAAAGCTCAGAACTAAATTATTGCAGGATGTCGTAATGGTTCGTTAATTCGACAATGGTTAATCAATTCGACACACGTCCCCGGATAGAGGACGTAACAGGGATTAAACTGATAGGAATAGTCCTAGTTAAGACACCACTCATATAGGGTGTCACAGCACATTGGTCCGTGCACGCGCAGTGCCCCAACTTGGGAGTAAGAGGACCGACCAAGCTGCTTTTTCCATCTCCCGGTTCCTAAGATCAATTCAGTTTGGTGTATCAGAGTTTGGTCTGTCACTGTGCAGGCAGTCGAAGGTACCCGGCCTAAATTTTTGTCCACAAAAGGCAATCTCTGATATGGGACGTAACAGGGATTAAACTGATGAGAAGAGAACTACAGAAAATACCACTCATATCGGGTGTGACAGTAAATTGCACGGTGCAGACGCAGAGACCGTGGATTTAAACAAAGGGGAGGGAGCCAGCGTTTTTTTTTTACCATTTACCCGTTCGAAAAATCTATTCAATTCACCTTTCGGGGACTCTTGGTGTTGTACGTGGCTGGGTGGAGGAGGAAACCTTCAATGACATCAACGGGACATGGCTAGCTTGCTATCCAACCTTGTGCAAATGGGGAGTTTGCGGTTGGGCAAATGGACTGTTTGCGGTGCATTAAAAGGGGAGTTTGGTCTGTCAATGTCTTTGAATCGGGCGTAACCCCTACACTACCTGATCGATACAACATCATACCTGATCGTATACACACACTTGATGTTTTAAACCATGTTGTTCAATATATTTTAGGATTGTTAGTTCATTTATGCCCTTTATGGATTAAAATCCAACTCTGCGTCAACTATATAATTTTCAATGGGCGTTTTACCATGGATCCCCCTCCGGCATGCCACAGTCCAGGTGTTAGTCCCCTTAAAACAACTTTTCCATCACTACTGTGGCTAGAAAGAGTCCCTGTTGGTTTTAAAATTCGCCTGCCTATTGAAGTCAATGGCGGTTCGCCCATTCGCGAACATTTGCAGAAATTCACGTTCGCCATTCGCGAACGGAAAATTTTATGTTCGCGACATCTCTACTGGCCACTCCATTTTTTTGCACCGTGATGTCAGAATACCGGTTTTCCGTCATCATGAATGCTCTGCGAGTCATCCACTGGGTTCATCTGGATTTCGGTCATTTACACCGGTAAAGGCACAAAGTTCAACGGGATGGCCACATCATCTATCCTTACACTGCTGGAGCCATTGCTGAACCAGGAATATTGTGTGACCACGGACAATTTATACATGTCTCCGGAACTGTATGAGGTTTTGCTACAAAATGCGATGGCGAGACAAGAAGGATGTGTGTCTCATGAGTACTGTGCACAATACCTCTACTGCCATGGTTCACACAAAAGGTGGGAAAGATGTGTTGACAGAGCCGATCAGGCAATGACATTTTATCTGGCTATGCGCAAACAGCAAAACAAAAATATAAGAAGATCTTCAGGCATCTTATTGAAAAATGCCTTTGGAATGCATATATCCTGCACAGAGCAAAGAGTGACAAGCCTCTTGTTCATTCCGAGTTTATATGGAAGGTGGTATAGAGAATTTTTGTCAACCACAGGACGCCATCAGTAGCTGTGAGCAGACCTGGACATCGTGCTGTTGACATTGTCAACCCAGAACACCTGACTGGTCGTCACTTTATTGACTACATCCCGCCAACCGCAAAAAAGACAGCACTTACCAGGATGTGCGTGGTTTCCTGCTCAAAGAAATATGGCAATGGAAAGAAAGTCTAAAAAGAAACCAGGTTCCATTGTCCTGATTGTGACGTCGGACTTTGTGCAGTCCCAGGTTTAAAAATGTATCACACTCAGGATGTTTATAAAATTTTCTTTGTTTGACAAATTTCATTATTTTTTATTACATTATTGAATAAAATTATATTATTTATTAGATTATAATTCATGATTTTGTGTTTCAAACGTTATGACATCTGGGATGTCTAGTAGAATTGCAGGCCTACAATACATAAGACCAAATTTCCATGCAAAAAATTGTACCACTTTTGGTACAAAATTCCTGACATAATCATACCGTCAGAGAGGTTAAAAAAACTCTTTGGTTGCTTTTGCAGTAAGCTTTGGGTCATTGTCCATCTGCACTTGTCACGGAAGGTGTACAGGAAACAAGGAAACACAAAATGAATAAACGACTGACTGGATCCAAAACTAAGGAGCAAAAAGGGAGACCCCTGCATCCGACCTGGCTCTCTCCCTGACTGCTCAGCCTATGCGAAAATCCCAGTGGTAGATGATTGCATATCCTCGTACCTCGACTGTATAACACCTGAACACCCTATAATAGTGAGGGGACACGACCACTGGCTCCCTACACTAGATACGGAGGGAGTCAGGGTCACCTGGGATCCAGCAAACAGAAAAACACAAATGAATGCACAACACTTATCTTGTAGAAGACTGAGAAGTAGGATCAGCATGCACACACACTCCAGGAAGTAATATAAACCGCAAACTGATGCACTATGGGGAGGAATTTAAAGGGATGCAATCAGTACAACTACATGACAGCTGAGAGAGGCTAACGAGATGAGGAACTGAAAGCAAAACAAAGGAAGCTCAAGGAGGAGGTTCTGAAAGGCATCTGTCAGAGCTTCTCAGATGTCTGGTGGTGACAGCACTGTGAAGCGCCATCCAATGAGTTCTGAAGCATTTGGCTGAATATGAGCAGATAATATTGCCCAAAACACTTCAGAATTCATTCTGCTGCTTTTGTCAGCAGTCACATTTTCAATAAATACAAGAGAACCAGTTCCATTGGCAGCCATACATGCCCATGCCATGACACTACCACCACCATGCTTCACTGATGAGGTGGTATGCTTAGGATCATGAGCAGTTCCTTTCCTTCTTCATAATCTTCTCTTCTCATCACTCAGGTACAAGTTGATCTTGGTCTCATTTGTCCATAGGATGTTGTTCCAGCACTGTGAAGGCTTTTTTAGATGTCGTTTGGCAAACTCTAATCTGGCCTTCCTGTTTTTTAAGCTCACCAATGGTTTACATCTTGTGGTGAACCCTCTGTATTCACTCTGGTGAAGTCTTCTCTTGATTGTTGACTTTGACACACATACACCTACCTCCTGGAGAGTGTTTTTGATCTGGCCAACTGTTGTGAAGGGTGTTTTCTTCACCAGGGAAAGAATTCTTCAGTCATCCACCCAAGTTGTTTTTCGTGGTCTTCCAGGTCTTTTGGTGTTGCTGAGCTCCTCCGGTACATTTCTTCTTTTAAAGAATGTTCCTAACAGTGGTTTTGGCCACGCCTAATGTTTCTGCTATCTCTCTGATGGGTCTGTTTTGTTTTTTTCAGCCTAATGATGGCTTGCTTCACTGATAGTGACAGCTCTTTGGATCTCATCTTGAGAGTTGACAGCAACAGATTCCAAATGCAAATAGCACACTTGAAATGAACTCTGGACCTCTTATCTGCTCATTGTAATTGGGATAATGAGGGAATAACACACACCTGGCCATGGAACAACCGAGAAGCCAATTGTCCCAATACTTTTGGTCCCTTAACAAGTGGGAGGCACATATGCAAACTGTTGTAATTCCTACACCGATCACCTGATTTGGATGTAAATACCCTCAAATTAAAGCTGACAGTCTGCAGTTAAAGCACATCTTGTTAGTTTCATTTCAAATCCATTGTGGTGGTGTATAGAGCCAAAAATCTTAGCATTGTGTCGAGGTCCCAATATTTATGGACCTGACTGTATGTCACCAAAAAAAACTACCATTCTCCATATATCTGGGTTTTTGGTGGGACCATGAGAAATATTTAGAATGTAAGGTAGTTTGGATCTCATTCAAAGCCACTGATAAAGAGGTGAGGACACCTTGAAACACATCTGGCATGTACAAGAATCCAAACTACCCAGCATTACCTGCAGGACCAACTGACTAACACAGAAAGTGTAATTTGAAAGAGGACGAAGCGGTTTAAACATAGAGAAAGAGATGTTCTCCTGCCTCCTTCACGTGATCAGAGTCGAGTCACGTGATCACAGCCACACCACGTGAGACGTCGATCCTGAGTGCGGATTACACCGCATAACAGAGGACAACCTTTGGGGTTGGGTGAGTAGCTGTACTACAGGTGGGACGCCCCTGTAGTAAGGGAAACCCTGTTTCTTGTGAGTAGAGACAGTTAAATAACTAACAAAACAATAACATTGTATCAAACTTAAGTGACACTAACGATTTATAGAGAAAAATACCCATTGGAAATACTCTTCAACTAATAACCACCACAGATTCGGATACAAACTCTTCTTAAGTGTCAAACTCAACACTACTTTAGCGGCTTACAAGCCAACGGTATACAAATCTATGGTCAAAATATTGAATTGACTAACAATACTTAACAACCTGAATCATTGCCAGTAAAACTATAGACAGGTTGTCATCAATAGGAGTACAAACCCTACAGTATACCCTAACTGATATTGATGCAATTATTAACAACTTTTGAATAACCATATTAACTACATGTGTTATTATCAATGAATTGTCATTTGATGTATCCCTAAGCCATTAACCTGTGTAATATCATTAACCTGTGTAGTATTAGTACTGAAGCAACCAGGATTATGACATCTACAGACCCAGTACCACTTCTTCTACCTTTTACGTTTTATGTCATATGCTTCATGTTTTATGTCTTTTGTTTTATGCCTACATTTTTATTATGTTTTTTTTTAATGATATTTGATACTTGATATTTTTACTGAGAATAAATGTTATTAGCTTAATTCTTAACCCATATACAGGGAGTGCAGAATTATTAGGCAAGTTGTATTTTTGAGGATTAATTTTATTATTGAACAACAACCATGTTCTCAATGAACCCAAAAAACTAATTAATATCAAAGTTGAATATTTTTGGAAGTAGTTTTTAGTTTGTTTTTAGTTTTAGCTATTTTAGGGGGATATCTGTGTGTGCAGGTGACTATTACTGTGCATAATTATTAGGCAACTTAACAAAAAACAAATATATACCCATTTCAATTATTTATTTTTACCAGTGAAACCAATATAACATCTCAACATTCACAAATATACATTTCTGACATTCAAAAACAAAACAAAAACAAATCAGTGACCAATATAGCCACCTTTCTTTGCAAGGACACTCAAAAGCCTGCCATCCATGGATTCTGTCAGTGTTTTGATCTGTTCACCATCAACATTGCGTGCAGCAGCAACCACACCCTCCCAAACACTGTTAAGAGAGGTGTACTATTTTCCCTCCTTGTAAATCTCACATTTGATGATGGACCACAGGTTCTCAATGGGGTTTAGATCAGGTGAACAAGGAGGCCATGTCATTAGATTTTCTTCTTTTATACCCTTTCTTGCCAGCCACGCTGTGGAGTACTTGGACGCGTGTGATGGAGCATTGTCCTGCATGAAAATCATGTTTTTCTTGAAGGATGCAGACTTCTTCCTGTACCACTGCTTGAAGAAGGTGTCTTCCAGAAACTGGCAGTAGGACTGGGAGTTGAGCTTGACTCCATCCTCAACCCGAAAAGGCCCCACAAGCTCATCTTTGATGATACCAGCCCAAACCAGTACTCCACCTCCACCTTGCTGGCGTCTGAGTCGGACTGGAGCTCTCTGCCCTTTACCAATCCAGCCACGGGCCCATCCATCTGGCCCATCAAGACTCACTCTCATTTCATCAGTCCATAAAACCTTAGAAAAATCAGTCTTGAGATATTTCTTGGCCCAGTCTTGACGTTTCAGCTTGTGTGTCTTGTTCAGTGGTGGTCGTCTTTCAGCCTTTCTTACCTTGGCCATGTCTCTGAGTATTGCACACCTTGTGCTTTTGGGCACTCCAGTGATGTTGCAGCTCTGAAATATGGCCAAACTGGTGGCAAGTGGCATCTTGGCAGCTGCACGCTTGACTTTTCTCAGTTCATGGGCAGTTATTTTGCGCCTTGGTTTTTCCACACGCTTCTTGCGACCCTGTTGACTATTTTGAATGAAACGCTTCATTGTTCGATGATCACGCTTCAGAAGCTTTGCAATTTTAAGAGTGCTGCATCCCTCTGCAAGATATCTCACTATTTTTGACTTTTCTGAGCCTGTCAAGTCCTTCTTTTGACCCATTTTGCCAAAGGAAAGGAAGTTGCCTAATAATTATGCACACCTAATATAGGGTGTTGATGTCATTAGACCACACCCCTTCTCATTACAGAGATGCACATCACCTAATATGCTTAATTGGTAGTAGGCTTTCGAGCCTATACAGCTGGGAGTAAGACAACATGCATAAAGAGGATGATGTGGTCAAAATACTCATTTGCCTAATAATTCTGCACTCCCTGTATATGAAATACAGTATTCTGTTATATAAAGGATTTGTCTCAAGGAAGTGACCAGGTTAACCACTTTAAAGCCAAGCACCGTTATCATAGTGATAGGAGGGGTGAACCACTATAAACAATAGTATACTTGCCATCATTATCACATCGGTTGGGGTCCGAGTCCCGACATCCCCACCGATCAGGTAGCCGCTGCACTCACCAGAGGCAGACAGCTGAGTCGATGGGGTCCTGGTCGTTGAACCCCCGCAGATCTTATATTGATGACCTATCCTGAAGATAGGTCATCAATATTTTTTCCCAGAAAGTGGCTCAGTGAGTGACTCAAAGGAAGCCAGTTCCACAAGGTTGTACTGGTGAGATGGCTCTCTTTCCTTAGGAGAAACTTCTTTGCACAATGTGGACATCCAAGAATGTGCGATAATTAAATATTTGTTATGTTAGTCAGTGTTTTATGTCAGTCCCCAAAACCAGGCATTATGTTGTCACTACCGATTTCAGGTGTGAAAATCTAAGGACACAGAGTGCATCAAAAACTGTATGGTTTGGTAGGTCTTGGTTTAGGGGTGTATATTTGTGTAATGAGCTTAGTGACAGGTGACTTAAACCCCTTTAGTATAAGTGTATTCCCCAATGTATGTCTTCTGTAATTATGGCCTTGTCCGTTCAATAAGTACACTTTACAGAAATGTATGGGCTTTTAGAATGGACAGCATCTGTGAATACATCTGAAGAAGCTCCTGTTGCACCAGGTTGGCTAAGGCTTGACACAGTGTTGTACAGAGATTGTCATCACTCACATCGATCCCTGTCCGAATTTTCGAATGTACGTATCTGTATTTTGATAGGAAATCAGAATACCTGGAGAAAACTGATGTGTACACAGGGAGACTATACCAACTCTATGCAGATCTTGCCCAGGGTCAGATTAGAAGCCAGGACTCCAGCACTGGAAGGCACCAGGACAACCCACCATGCTTTCAGTTTTATGTTTGGCCATTCTGTTTAAAATATATTTCCATTGTTTTTCTGCAAATGCTTAATACATTTATTCATCTTGACAAATCCTACCAACAGTTCATAGGCAATTTTATATATGCTTTGTAAAAAGAGTAAGAAGCTAATTATGATTTCCAAGCTATAATAACAAGCTCCCATTCTGCTTGCACTGTGGCATCCAAATAAAATGCCTTAAGTGTATCCCCCCTGTTGTGACACCATTAACGCTAAACAAATGCCCAATGTGAAGTCATTTCATACAAAAAACAGGTTGAACAGCATGTTGGATGCTTAGCAGAATATAAGTATAATTCTCCTGATCATCGAGGAGCTGTTTTTATTATTAATTTTAAATTACATAGAGCAGAGATTTAATAATTATATTTGAATCCAGAACGAAAAATAAATATCCTCTGCAAGAATGGTCCTGTCTTGGAGGGCTCAAAAATTCTAACATTACTTACTGAAAACCTAATTTATAAGGTAAAGTGAACCAGCATTCCCTTCTCTTGTGCCATTTATCTTGTGTAGACAGAGTTTGGTAACGTAGGGTGAAAGGCTGAAAAAAGACATCTGTCTATGTAGTTCAGCCTGTTATCCTGCAAGTTGATCAGGAAGGCAAAATAAAATAAAAAATAAACTTGAGCTAGAAGCTAGTTTTCATTATTTTAGGGGAAATAATTCCTTCCTGACTCCAATCAAGCAATCAGAATAACTCCCTTGATCAATGACCCCTCTCCAAGCAGAGTTCCATAGTCTCACTGCTCTTACCGTAAAAAAATCCTCTTAGAAGTTATCCAAGTCATCTACAGTATGCTGATGTGCAAAACCTTCTTTCCTCTAGATCTAGAGGACGTCCCCTCGTTATAGTCCTGGATATAAATGGATAAATAGATGTATTTATACATATTTATTAGATCTCCCTCAGTTGTCTTTTTTCTAAAGTGAATAACCCTAATTTTGATAATCTTTCTGGGTACTGTAGTCCACCAATAACAGTTATTAATTTAGTTGCCATCCTCTGAACCCTCTCTAGCGCTGCTATGTCTGCCTTGTTCACAGGAGCTCAGAACTGTACACAGTACTTGTAGCTGGCCAGCTAAGACCTGTCCTAGTGTCAGGAAGCAGGGGGTGTTACCCCTACTCTGGGACCACGGGCACGGCGCAGGGCACGGGTTCCCCTTCAGCTCGGTAGAACACCTGGTGCCCGAGGTGCGGGTGCACGGCGTGTGCGCAGTACACAGGCTGCTCGCACATTTCCGGGTGCATAGAGTTCCTGCATTATCCGGCTGTCAGGTGTGAGCCTTGCTGAGGGAGATTCCCAGTACACACCTTCCACCTTCCTCGCCTGCCATTGGTTCCTGGGGAGGGTGGTTCCTACCTTCCCTGGCTATAAAGACCTGGCCTGAGCTCTGGTTCATTGCTGAGTTATTCCACCTTATGGTGAACACCTAGCCTCCCTGCAGATCCTTCTATTGCCTGTTGTTTCTTTGTATCCTTCCCGGCTACTGACCCCTGGACTGTCTTCCGCCTTGAACCTTCGCTGCCTGGCTCGACCCGGATTGGACATTGACTACCCCTCTTGGATTATCCCTAAACTCGTACCGCATTCTGGGCTGTCAGCTGCTTACTGCCAGTGGGTTCCTCATCCCACTACTGGCTCCCTGGGAGGTTCTGACACCTAGGTTGCTAACATAGCTTATATGTCAATACAGCTAGACCTGCCAATAACCTTAATACAGTTCCTATGTTTGTGTGTTAAAGACAAAAACAGTTATTCACAGTGACGTCATGTTTGGATGTCATATAACTGTTATATATTGTGTTCACAGAAGCAGAAAAGATAATATGACTTTAAGATTCATTATATGGATGTGATGTAAGCTCAATGACACAGCAGAAACAACAGAAAGCATAGAGTTAAACTGTTGTTGCTGGTCAGGAGTCTAGACCAATCCCAGCCAGCCTCACACACAGCAGGAGTTTTTACCAATCACAGCCAGCCTTACACACAGCCTGTGTGGGAAATTACCCTAGCAGGAGCTGCTAGAATCATTACACCAGAGGAGAGAAGCTGAACAGACACTCACTCCTAAGAGCTGTGTTTTATGGAACAAGAGAGGCCAAAATAGGTATTTAAAACAGTTATGTAATGTTCATACTGTTAATATAGTGATTAGAACTGTATACTGAACTAGTTATATATGTAAGGGGGGGTGTTGGGGGTCACTCAATATCTGGCAAACAATGGACTACTCTAGTAGACAAGGGTTGTCAGATTGTACAATATTTTATAAGTGCAATTAAAAAAAACATAATTTAAAAACATAATTGGAAAACATAATTGAAAAACATACAGAAAGACAGTATGAAGTGCATACAGACTCAGTTTGTTGGTGAGATGAATGGATGATTCCGAGTTCACCACAGTCTTGAATAAATAACTAAGTCCTTGATGGCTCCTGTGTGGAAAGGTAAGTCAAATTGAAAGTGCTTGTAAGGTGTGTTTCACAGTAGTATCCACGCAATTAGGTAATGCAAATTGTGCATTAGGAGAACATTTAGTGATTGCACCACATATATTGAAGACCCGGTGTCTGTATGTACACAGAGACTAATGGGTAAATATCATTTACCAGACAATAATGCGCTTTGTTGTATAGATAAAAAATGGAGGATCTGTTTAATGCAGTTCTTTACCGCTCCTGCTGTCACTTCACCGCTCTGTTGCTGGAGATCCGCTTATACAGCGTAGAGTCTAGATCTCCGCTGTGACCTGCAAGGACCTGTGTGGCATTACATTTCCGGGTCTGTGTCCATGCAATCCAAAGCACTCTTTCTTGTTAATCCTTCACTGTTGTTGCAAACGCGTTTCGGGGTAAAGGGACCCCTTCCTCAGTGTCTTAAACAGTGGTGACCCCCAACCCCCCCTCCCTACTCTTCCATCTAATCGTTATCAGCATTTGGGAGTGCTGTGGGGGTAGTGCACCTTTCCATACGTGGAACGGTGAGTGAGCCACTATCTTTTGTATTTTTAGTTAAATATGTGTTTACTTACAGTTCCACCAATTTCAAACTATAAAGTTCACAATCCAAATTCAAATTCCATATTGCAATCCAAATTGCATACAGCCATACCAGATCATACTCAACCAATCTGCAAATAGTTACTGCTAACTGCATACTGCAAATTCCCACCAAATTCATTGTGAACTATTAGTTAGACCTCAGATATACCTCTCAGAGAGATCATAAAGTGCTTAAATAACTTAAAGTGAGAGTACAGATACTCAAGAGAGAAATATATCCAACATTTTATGTTGAATGACAAGATTGAACAGGTGAACCTACTGTTTCCATAGAAAGGCGCTAGAGGAATTATAGAGTAATAGACAGTCTGGTTAGACTAAAAGTCAGAGATATCAAAATTCTTCTAATGCCACAACGCAAAAGGCACTTCATAGTGCTGCGCCTGCCACAGTACTCATGTGTGTTCTGACTAGTGATTTCTAAAGCGTCAGGACTATGTTCTCATCACGGGCATCTATGCCCCTTTTGATGAAACTAATCATCTTGTTGACCTTGGCAGCAGCCGTCTGACACTGGTTTCTGCAGTTAAGTTTGCTGTCCACTAAAATTCCTAGGTCCTTTTCCATGTCAGTGTTACCCAGTGTTTTACCATTTAGTATGTACTGGTGACTTGCATTATTCTTTCCCATGTGCATAACCTTACATCTATCAGTGTTAAACCTCATCTGCCACTTATCTGTCCAAACCTCCAATCTATCCAGTTCCCTCTAGTATACTGTCCTCTTCCGTGTTAATTACTTTACACAGTTTAGTGTCTTCTTCTCTGTATCGTTCTCATAATCCCACGCCATCCCATTTAGTATTCAGCGCAGGCGCAGTGAGTGAAGGATGCTTGGCTGCTGACAGCTTTCTCACTGCGCCTTCGCCAATTACGTCACAAGCCTCCCCCCGCAGGCCTTCCTTGCAGCAGCCGAGTGTCCTTCACTCACTGCGCCTGTGCTGAATACTAAACGGGACAGCGCAGGGGCGGGATTATGAGGACGATGCAGAGAAGAAGGACGTCAATCAAGTGGACGGGGGCGTGCCAAAAGGCGAGTAGACCGAGCCTCTTGCTGCTGCAGCAATGCCCTCATAGCACCTAGAGGCTTAATGAACATATTATAAGTCAGTTTTTTAAGAAAATAGTGGCAGGCAGGGAGTTAACAAGCACACTGTTCTGTACTGCTGACATTAGAACATCGCTAATGTCCGTCAGCTACATAACTATTTTTCCCATGACAGAAGCCCTTTAATGGGGAGTTTAATTGTACATTCTGCATTTCATCTGTTTATTTTCCTCCGTGGATACAGTGGAGGAAAAAATATTTAATAGATTAGTTTTTTCCTCATCGCACTCTACAGCTCCTCCCTCATCGCTTTCAAGTTTTACCATTTATTTTATACCATTTATATAATTGAAGATGATGTTAGGGTTGGTTTTACTCTCTTTGGGAATAAATCTCTCTGTCTCCAGTTTCGCTGTTTTAATTTGTCTCTTACATGTTCTATTTTCTCCTTATAGTTTTTCAATGCTTCCTCACTACCATCATGTTAGTGATTTAAATGCTTTCTTTTTGTTATTTTTCTTGTTCCTTACCCTTTTTATTCTCATAATGTCATAACCTCTCACAATTAGAGTTTCAGATGCTTATAAAAAAATCTTTATTTTTGCGGATGTTGTCCCAGTTAGTTAGGCCAATGGCCTCTCATAGCTGGTCAAATTTAGCTTTTTGAAGTTTGATATTTGTGTGCCTCTCTGAAGAAACACTGTTTTGAATGACAATTGGAAGGTTATTACTTTATGGTCACTATTTCCCAGGTGTCCCCCAACCTGCACATCTGTTGTTCTGTCAGGTCTATTGGTTACTACTAAGTCCAGTATGGCCGTCCCTCTAGTCGGGTCCTGAACCAGTTGGGAATAGTAATTGTCTTTTGGTTATTGAGGAATTGGTATATTACATTGGCTCAAACCTCCTGTATCACCTGGATGCGGTGCACAACCCTTGTGACCTACCCCTGGTCGCAGTGAAAGAAAATAGTAATAGATATAGATAGGGGGCACTCAACTATCTGGAACCAAATGGATGGTCGGTACGGTATAGAACTAGTGTCAATTTTTAAAATTTGTTTAATCAATTAGCATATAAGTGCAATTATAAACATATTAAATCACATACAAAGAGGCGCCATAAAAAGCGATCATAAACTATACATAAAACTCTGGATATAATCGTGTTACAATTTGCTAAATAAAATCATGCACATTATAAAACTCTAATTGTTGCAGGCGTATTCAGCTACCCGGCTGACTTCGGGTGATTAGTAGTGGCGCTATCACCTCTATATGGTATAGAAAAATCGGGGTCACTGCAGATCACCTCGCAATGTACTAATAGGATGTAATGGGTGGGTGGACTCCAGTCCGCAATACCACAATGGAATAGGTAGATGAATAGACAAGTGAAATCCACTCCACTAGATCAGTAGACAAAAGTCCAAGAAAGGCCAACAAACGCTATGTGGCTACAAGGTATTGTTGATTCAACACAGATGTGTTGTTTGCAGCCTGCTGCCCAATAAGCCGCTGCAGCGTACTGCCTAATATACCTAGGCTCCGTATTAATACAGACAGTATAGTGTCCAGTTAGGGCATAAGCAAATGGATATGTATACATTTTCAGTACATTACCCCTCCAGACGGCATGTGAGGTGGTTCGATCCCTTTCGAACAGATCAAGTCTGCGGGCGGTCAAAACACCAGCATGGGTGTATAGGACCTTCCTGCTTGTTCACGTGATCCCCGGTCACGTGATCTGGGTTTGTCCACGTGATCCGGTAGAGGGCGGTATCGGAGGCTGTATTAGCTAGTAGCTTTTATAATAGTAAGGCGCGCGCCTACTTCGTTGTTCCTTAGCTGAAAATAGTTGATTCTTTGAAGTCTTTCAGAACATCATGCGGTATATGGGCTCCTTTTGGTCCTGTAGCTGCTATGACCAGATGCGTTTCGGGGTCTGAACTTGCCCCTTCCTCAGTGGTCAACAGCATACTGAAAAGTCTGTCCTTATATAGGGCATCTTATTAGGGTGAGGAGGTGTCTCGTTTATTTGGAGATCCTTGAAAGTCCGAACTGGAATCAGTGCACTCAGGAACCGGTATGTGCGGCCATTCAAACTCATTTTATATTCCTATGTCAGTACACATCCATAACATATTCTATACTATACTAGGATCATAGATATGCTTATAAATAATGGTAGATAATAATGGGATAGTACGCAGATAACACATATCACATTAATATAAACTATCCTACTATAATTTTCCTTGCGATTTTTCTCGCCATCTTTTCTCGCGATTTTTTCATTCTATTTTACTTCATTTGCGATTTACGCTTGCGTCTTTTTCTCTCTAGCGATTCTTTTTGCAATTGTACTATGATACTTTCTACGTCTTTATAAATATAGATAAAATAATAATTTTTATCTGGATTTATTTTTATCTATATTTAGACGTAGAAAGTATCATAGTACAATTGCAAAAAGAAATCGCAAGAGAGAAAAAAACACAAGCATAAATGGCGAATGAAATAAAGGCAAGGGCCTTCAGGTGAGCTGACCCTGAAAAATATTTAAGGTGCAGGCCTGCATATGAGCTGACCCTCTAAAAAATTTAATGCGAGGGCCTTCAAGTGAGCTGGCCCTGTAAAAGATTTAAGGTGCGGGCCTGCTGATAAGCTGACCCTGGAAAAGATTTGAGTTGAGGGCCTGCTGGTGAGCTGACCCTGTAAAATATTTAAGGTGCGGGCCTGCTGATAAGCTGACCCTGGAAAAGATTTGAGGTGCAGGCCTGCTGGGGATCTTAGCCAGTAAAAGAAAGTAGGTGAAGGCCTACTGGTGAACTGACCTTCTAAAAAATTATATGTGAGGGCCTTCAGCTGAGCTGACCCTCTAAAAAATGATAAGCGAGGGCCTGCAGCTGAGCTGATCCTCTAGAAAATTATATGCGAGGGCCTGCAGCTAAGCTGACCGTCTAAAAAATGATATGCGAGGGCCTGCAGGTGAGATGATCCTGTAAAACATTATATTTGAACGGCATATATTTAACAGTCCGCAGCAGACTCTACTGAAAAACTGCACTGGATTTCACTGATATTTTAAGGATGAGCACACTTGAAACAGGAGATGTGACGTGGATAATTTAACATTCCTCAGCGGACACCGTCTACGGTACAAATGCACTGGATGTCACTGATATTTTAGGGATGCACACACTTTAGACAGAAGATGTGTCGCTGATAATTTAACTGTCCGCAGCGGACACTATCTACAGAAAAAGTGTACTGGATGTCATTGACATTTTAGGGATGTGCACACTTTAAACAGGAGATGTGGCCCGGATACATTCCCTGTCCCTTCCTATCCTCATTCCTCAGCTCTCCCTGACTTAGAATGAGCCGAACATGCGTCATGCTATATAGCACCCAATGACGTGTCCAGCCAGCCAATCACTGTAATGCCAGTAGCCAACATGGCTACTGACATTACAGTGAGGGCAGTACTTACCTGTACGTTTTTTGGCTGCTTAGCAGCCACGAAACGTGCGGGGAGGAGACTCGAGCATTGCGTTCGAGCACATGCGGTACTCGGCCGAGTCCCGCCATGTGCCGAACATAGCCATGTTCAAGCCGAATTGGTATTCGGCCGAGCATGCTCACTCAACACTACTGACAGCCCGACGCGCTGGACCTCCACCTTGTATATGCTTGATAGACTGCTCCAGCAGCAACGTGCCGTTAATGACTACCTGTACGAACTCTGCAGCAGGACAGGTTCTGGGGAGCTTGGTTTCTTTTCACCGCGCCAGTGGCTGCTCATGCGCGATGCATGCAGAATTCTGCGGCCATTTGATGAAATCACTAAACTGGTCAGTCGCAGCCAGGGCACCATCAGTGACATCGTATCTTTCACCTTCTTTCTGGAGCATGCATTGTGTTGTGTCATTGATCAAGCCGTCGAGGAGCAGGAGCTGGAAGACGAGGAAGTCGCAATGCTGAATAAACTCCTAGGGGGCTACTCCATCTAAGAAAAGTCAGCAGGAGTCTAAAGAGGATTCAGAGGAGGCTGGTGGCTGGGGGGAGGAGGAGGAGCAAGAAGAGCAGGCTTTGAGGGGGATTTTAAACTTTTCGGGGATCCCTGGTGTTGTCCATGGTTGGTGGGAGGAGACCAAGGATGACATTCTCCTGGGCGATGAGCAGGAGCAAGGGCGCTCCACCGCTTCCAGTTTAGTGCAAATGAGGACTTCATGCTCCAGTGTTTGAAGAGGGACTCCCGTATAAAAGCATAAAGAGCAAGGGTCAGTACTGGGTGGCAACGTACTTAGACCCCCGGTACAAACACAAAATGGCAGACGTTACCAGCATCACAGAGGGCTGTTAGAATGCAGCATTTCCAGGCCTTCGGGCGAGAGATGCTGCATTCTACTTTTGAAGGCACTGGCAGAGGAATTTCCACCCACAGCGAAACAGGTGCAGGTACCAATCCTGCCGTGCCTGCAAGAAGAGGGAGATTTGAAGATGTGTTGGGTACTTCGGATATGAGATCATTCTTGCAGCCAACCTATCAACAGCTGCCCTCCGGATACATCCTTAGGGAACGCCTAGACCGACAGGTGTCTGACTACATCGGGTTAACAGCCGATGTGGATGCTCTGAGAAGCGAGAAACCCCTACTGGATGTGCAGGCTTGACCTGTGGCCAGAGCTGGCACAATTTGCCATGGAACTCTTGGATTGCCCCTCGTTGAGTGTCCTGTCCGAAAGGACGTTCAGCGCAGCAAAGGGAATCGTGACCGATAAGCCCACTCGCCTAGCTCACAACAGTGTGGACTACCTCACATTTCTAAAAATGAATGATCTCGGAGGATTTCAACATTTGTGACAACCACATGTAATTGAATTTACTCATGCCAACCCACACATATCTGCCACCACCCAGAACAAAGAATGGTCCTTGTCTTATGTATATAGGGCGGCATAAAAGGCCTTTTCTGTTAGGTGAATGCCTAATTTTTGGGGGCTCTACTCCAGTGGCCTACAGTAAAATTGTTATCCAGTGACTGCCTAATGAACCTCCAGCCACATAATCACTTGTTCTTTTCTGTCAGATGAATGCCTAATTTTTGGGGCCTGTACTGGCCTACAGTAACATTGTTATCCAGTGACCGCCTAATGTACCTCCAGCAACATAATCACTTGTTCTTTTCTGTCAGGTGAATGCCTAATTTTTGGGTCCTGTACGCCCGTGGCCTAAAATAATTTTTTTCTAGGCTCCAGCAGGGCACATTTTTGAGAGTTTCCCTTTAAGATGCATAAAAATGGCCCCTGATTAAAATTCATATTTTTTGTGGGAATTTTTGCCATTGATCCCCCTCTGGTATGTCACCGTCCATGTTGTAGGCCTATTTGTGCACTTCAGGTTTTTCAGGTTCGCCTGCCATTAAAGTGAATGGGGCCTGCGCTGTTCGCGAAAATGTCCCAGCCAATGGTCAGCCATCACTACAGACAACCCCTTTAAAGGGATTTTCCAGGATTTTAATATTGATAGCCTATTCTCAGAATCGGCTATCAATATCTGATTGTTACAGCATTACTGCTCCCTTTGAAGTGAATGGGAACAGCTCTGCAGTTACCAGCTCCAAAACATGTACGCTACTTTTTTTGGTGCAAATTGCACCAATAACCTGGCTCATTTTCAATAGTAAATCTACCCCAACAGGAGATAGACATGCTATGCTACTTTTCGCTTAAAGTTACATCATTGTCTGTATAGGCTACAATATTACTGACATGTTGTTTGTACTGATATGGCTCTGATTCTGGATCTGACCTAATAGTCAGGGAAGGTTGATGTACTGCTCCGAATGGTATGAAATGATAGGCATACGTACGCCATGAGAGATCACACACAGACTGTCACAGAGAAGTCAATGCTAGATGTTCCGTTTATTATTCAGATTACATGATTTTTTATAGCAGAAAAAGGGGAACTTTATGACTCGGCTAATTTGATGATCTAATTGTCACATTACTAAGTCCCATGATAACGTATCACATTATCACTCCATACTTTAGCAAAAGTCAGCATTATGTCAGCAATATGTCAGCAATTTCAATATCATAAAGTGATTAGTAAGGGATTATTAAGGGAGCTGGCTGCTACTTCAGGGGCCATTTTGTTAAGCAAACTGTTAGATATAATACAAGCAAGTATACATTTGATACTAGATATATGATTCCACAACAGTCCCCCCTTGTAGACTTGATTGTAGACTTTCCCTAAACCTAGCGAATCCCCTGGCATACCATTCGTATCCTCTTCACCCACAGTGGCGACAACTTATCCCTTGTGAATAAGTTCCCGATTGAGCGGACTTCTGGTAATACCCTGGGATTCATTTGTCCCTAATTCTCGTCATCTCTTGGATCTTCAGGCCTGGGTAGAGGAGCTTCATCAGCGGGAGTTGGAGAAGGCGGGGGTGTCGGGAATGCAGGGATCACATCCACATCTATTGCGGTGCTAGCCATTTGTTCATAGAGAAGTAGTATGGTTTCCTCAGCAGGCTTCTTTCTGTTGGTGATGCGGTTAATGCAGGAAACAACAACTTTGATAAATATGTAGATTACCATCAATATTAGGGCTATCTGTAATATTCCCTGAATTATTCCCATCGTCCATCCACTAATTCCCTTGAACCAGTTACTGGGATTAAGGAATGAGAAAGTGTCAGACCACCATGTTGACTCATCTGCACTGTGAGCCTCTAGCCATTCATCACGTATCTCACTCATCTTTTCCAAACCAGCTTTTACTTGTAGATTACCTTGTGGATCGATATAATGGCAGCATGCAGTACCTACTACCTGACACATACCTCCATCCTTTGCAGTCAAATAGTCTAATACTAAAGTGTGTTGATTAGTGACTATGATGAGCTGATTCTGGACAACATTAGATGTATTCATCAGTTTCATAATTTCCCAAATCTGATCATCCAAGTAGTCGGTAGCCATTACTAGTTTGTCATATGTTTGTGTAAGCATAGGATAGATTAATAGAGTACTAAAGAACTTGTTGGCACCACTCATTTCTACAAGATGGGGTTTTCCATTTGGTCTAGGAATGTTATCTGCGGCTCTTTTATATAAGGTGTGTTTGGGGATAGTATTGACATTTAATTTTCCATGAGGCAGTGTAAAAGTGGCTGGTGTGAGCCTAGCAATTGTACATAAACCTTTGATATCCGAAGGGAGCCATTTATATGCCCTGTGTCCACATACTAGGTATATATTTTTTGGGACCGAAACCACTGTACTATTGAACAAACGAGTGATTAAGTGGGCTAATATGATACCTTCTGCTAGTTTTTGACCCTTTTCTTGACCCTCTGTGGTTTTACTAGTTATCCCTATTGTCAAGTCCCTTACACTGCGCCGGGCGCAGGCCAGATCACCACTTGCTTCAGCATATATACCAATGCACTGTACTGGACTGTCTGGGTTGGAATCATTACAGCCTGATCTGTTATGGGAACTGAAAACCATACCATGGGTTTGTACCTGTAGGCAGTAACAGTGGGTCCAATTTGGGAAGCAGGATACATTGCTCCACATATAGTCATTCCAGGGCATATTGCTATTCTGAGCTGAGGGTCCTGTTCTGTTTATCATTAGCCATGGGGACCCATCCCATGCTACTACTATTAGGGAAGCTTTTCTGTTGCCATTTTTGGTATTAACCTCATTTATGCTAGAAAGGAAAACAGCTGATCCTGCCAAATCTTTTATCTCTTGGAAGGTTAGGGGCACAGCTAAATAAGGCATAGCTCTAGCATTTACTGGGCCATGTGTACATATCCAACAATCTTTTAGTGAAGAGGTGGTGGTGTCAGAATCACCTTCCTTCAGGCTTTTATACAACACTTGATGATGTTTGACAAACTTATTGTCCCACCCGTCATCATCCATTTCTGCCGGGGGAGGAATGTATGCACTGGTGAGTGTCACCAGTGCTAGCAGATAAAAGAAAATCATTGTGTTATTTCTGAATCTGGCGGGTTCCTTATCCTTTTGCAGTGAGAGGCGTGGATCCAGGTGGATCTCCCTTCAAGCTTTACAGAAGTTGGAGTGGTCAGTAGTACTTGGTAAGGCCCCTCGAAGCGTGGTTCTAGGGTACTTCTGACGTGTTTCTTGACCACTACCCACTCTCCTGGTTTCAGAGTGTGGCTGCCTTCTAGGGAGTCAGGATCTGGAATGGAAGAAAAGACTTGTACATGGATGTTAGACAACTGTTTGCTCAAAGCTATCACATACTTTGCAACAGATTCATAATGCATTTGCAACTGTTGAGGGAAGTACAGCCCCATCCGGGGTCCCGACCCAAACAATATCTCATGTGGAGTCAGCTTATGGGGAGGTTTGGGAGTGTGTCTGACTGCAAAGAGTGCTATTGGTAAACACTGAACCCAATTGAGCCCTGTCTCCCTAGTCATTTTCAGCATTTTTGACTTTAATACCCCATTCAGTCTTTCGACTTTGCCGCTACTTTGGGGTCTGTAAGGGGTGTGGAATGCCAGGTGTGACCCTACCATCTTCCAGACCTCTTGGGTTAGGTTAGCAGTGAATGCTGGGCCCTGATCACTCTCAATGACCTCAGGTACCCCGTACCTACAGACAGTTTCCTGTATCAATTTTTTAGCAGTAGTTGTTGCTGTCTGATTCCTGACGGGGTAGGCTTCTGGCCACCCAGAGAACATGTCTACCACTACTAACACGTATTGAAACCCTTGGCACATTGGCATCTGGATATGATCAATCTGGATCCTCTGGAAGGGGTATAAGGCTTTTGGGAGACATTTTTTGGGCGTGGGCTCAGTCCTACCTGGATTGCATTGGGCACAGATTAAACATGACTGGACATATTTCACTAGTACATGAGTGATTCCTGGGGCTACCCATATTTTATCGATGAGTTCTTTCATTGTTGTCTTAGATTGATGAGTGGGCCCATGGGCCACAGAGGCTATTACAGGATAGAGTGCTCTAGGCAAGCACACTTTCTTCCCTTGTGTCCAAAGTCCGGATTCTTCTTCCAGGGCTGACTCCTTTAGCCAGGTTTCCTTTTCTGAGCGGGTGGCTTGCTTCTGCATCTGTTTCAGTAGATCCCATGATACTTCTTGTTGCTTGACATCCGGTTGTGCTAACATGATTTTATCTGGCTGTGCTCTTTCCTCTTCCATTGCTGCCTGTTTGGCTGCTTGGTCAGCCAATGCATTTCCTTTGGCTTCTGGTGTGTCAGCACGGGTATGTGCCTTTACTTTGATTACTGCTACTTTGGTGGGCAGGAGTACTGCAGTCATCAAAGCCTCCACTGCTAAAGCATGTTTAATTGGGGTTCCTGCTGCTGTAATGTAATCTCTGGCCTTCCATATTATTCCGAAATCATGAACTACTCCAAAAGCATATCTGGAGTCTGTGTAGATGTTAGCAGTGGAGTCTTTTGCTATGAGGCAGGCCTCAGTAAGGGCTATGAGTTCAGCCTCTTGTGCTGACTGGTCTGGGCGCAATTGCCTTGCACACAGGACTTCATACTCACTAGTAACTGCCATGCCTGTATGGAATTTCCCCTTGTCATCGGCATACCTTGAACCGTCTACAAAGAGTGTCCAGTGTGGGTTTTGCAAAGGAGTATCCTGTATTGATGGTGGAGTTCCTACTTCAGCTTCCATCATTGTAATGCAATCATGTTCTTGTTCTTTGTAAAGAGAGTCGTTTGAGGCCCATAGTTCTTCTTCCTGAAGATCTTCTTCAGCACGTAGATCAATAAAATCTTCAGAATCTCCATCTGCAGTATACTCCCCCCTTGGGAGAGGAAGGAGTGCAGCAGGATTGAGGATGTGGCATCTCTGGATGGTGACATTATCTGGCAGAAGCAGACTACACTGGAGCCTGAGGTGGCGTTGTGCAGTGAGGTGTTTAGGTTGTGTTTGTTGCAGGATAGCTGAGATGTCATGGGGAGCCATGATGGTGAGTGGGTGTCCCAGGACGATGTCAGCGGTAGCGTTCAGGAGAGAACTAGCAGCATGAACGGCCCTGACACAGGAAGGGGTGGCTCTGGCTACAGGGTCTAGACGTTTTGAGAAGTAGCCTAGAGGTCTACTACGACCCCCATGGCTCTGGGTGAGAACTCCAGTGGCATGACCCTGACGTTCCATGACATAAAGGCGAAAGGGAAGCTGATAGTTAGGGATGCCAAGAGCTGGGGCAGTGACAATGATTTGTTTGAGAGATTGGAATGCTTTTATGGCTTCTGCAGTCATTTGGAAAGGGACAGTAGCAATACGGGGTATGCAATCAAACAGTGGCTGCATCAGAACGGATGCATCAGGGATCCATGGTCTACAGTATGAAATTAGTCCCAGAAAGGTTTGCAGTTGGTGAGGGGTATCTGGCAGTGGGATGTCTGAGACTGCTATCTTTCTGGCATCCGTAAGATGCTTACTGCCTTGTGAGATACAGTGACCTAGGAAAACAACTTTTGGAAGACACAACTGTAATTTAGAACGTGAGACTCTGCACCCAGCATCCGCCAGGTAGGCAAGAAGTGAGGCAGATGAGTTCAGGCAGACGGGGTGTGAGTCAGCACAGAGGAGTAAATCATCGACATATTGTAAGAGTTCCACCTCTGGGTGATCTGCTTGCCATGGTTGTAAGATGGATGCCATTGCTTTGCTAAAGCAGGAAGGACTATTATGAGCTCCTTGAGGCAACACCGTCCAGGTGTATTGTTTTCCATCATGTGTAAAAGCAAAGAGAAATTGGGAGTCTTCATGTAATGGGACAGAGAAAAAGGCATTTGCTAGATCAATGACAGTAAAGATAGCAGCCACAGGAGGAATGCTAGCAAGCAAAGTGTGGGGATTTGGTACAATGGGGGTTTCAAAGACCGTAGCCTCATTAATTGCTCTGAGGTCTTGTACCATGCGATATACAGGAGGCTGTCCCTTCACACTCTTCTTTTTAATTGGGTATAAGGGAGTGTTACATGGTGAGGTGGTAATTTTAATAGCTCCATTTGCAAGGAGAGCCTGTATCTGGAGGGTGATAGCATCTCTCTGGGAAATGGAGAGAGGGTATTGTGCTTTATATGGCAGTAAGTTAGGATTCTTCAAGGTTACAGTGACTGGCGGGACTTTGAGACGCCCAATGTCTTGGGGACCTTTGGTCCAAAGGGTATCAGGGATGAGGTGCAAAATGCTTTGCAGCGAATCCCCTTGTTCATGTGATTCAAGTGACTGGGATTTTAATGCCATTAGGAGGCAGGTTTCTTCAGGACTCAATGCCGTACCTAAAACAACTGTACCATTTTCCTTGAACTGGATGTTGGCCCGTATTTTCTGAAGAAAATCTGAGCCTAATAGGTTATAAGGACATGTCTGGCTTACAACAAATTGTGACATTACTCCAGTGGGCAGATGTAACTGTGGAGATTGGCTTTGGGACTTAGTGGAGGGAGTAATCAAGAGAGGCTTAGTAACAGGGTTGTGCTGGGTGACCCCTTCTAAACCAGAGCAGGGTAAATGCATATCTGTGAGCCAGGAAGGGAGTATGGCGGTCTCACATAACACACTGCGGGCTGCACCAGTGTCTACAAGGAATGAGAGTTCCTTCCCTGCCACATCGAGGGTGATTCGAGGGGCGGGGCCTGCAGGAGGGGCAGAGACTGCCATACACGGGGTGTCCCCTCCCAGCAACACTGGTTTGCCAACGTCCTAGTGGGATGGAGCTGGCCATGGAGGAGGAGTTCCTCTTTGGCTCTGATCTGCTGGCCACAGATGTTTGGAGCGACAGTTTCTCTTAATGTGCCCTGGTTTGCCGCACCCATAACAGACACGGGGCGGGGGTCTTTCCTCTCCTCCTTCTCCCGTCATGACTGCCATGACTGATATGCGGGATTTCTTTGTACTACTCTCCAGCCCTTTTGCAACTTGTTCTAAGATTTCCAATGTTAATGATTTCCATTCTGGGCGACAGATTACAAGAGCTTTGTTCAGATCTGGCCTAAGGCCATCTACAAATGACCGTGCTAGGAGTCTTAGGTGCACAGGTTCATTTGGACTGAATCCCATATCTTTATAGTTTTGTTTAACTCTTTGTACAAACTTTTCTACTGACTCTGCTTTATCCTGTACCATGTCCTGCAGGGTTGTGGACTGCTCTGCTAGTCTGTCTTTCGCCCACTTATATAATTGCTGAATGAAATCACGGCCAGATTCTGAATCACGAGTGTCATAATTTGCTCCAGGGAGTTCTGGTTGGCGTATGTGATCCATTATAAGTGAAGAAAATTCACCAGTTTTATTTTGTACAATACTTTGCAAGTCTGACCAAGTACACCCGTAGGTTTGATATACCTGTGCCAATTTTCTGTAAAAGGGCATAGGGTGAGTATCTGGGTCAGGCATGAGGTTCACTATGGTGAACAACTGCTGGGGGGTAAAGGACACATACTTAGGTGGCCCGACTGGGCGAGTGTTCAAGTATATTTCCCTTAAGGCTTCAAGATTTCCTTGTCCTATGTTATGGATCTCTCTTTGCAGCTCTGTAATTTGGTTTTGGAAAGACTCATTCACTGCTCTTGCTGCACCCTGCTGGCTACTTAGGGTAATATCAGAAAATCGTCCAAGGTGCGGTGGGCTGTGATATCCCGGGGTTTGTGCTGCAGCACCAGGTGCATAGTCCACTGTCTGCTGTGAGTCTTCCCCTGCATCTTCCTTTTGTTTCTCCCCATCCTCATCTTCCTGATCTACAGCACCACTACCTCCTACCATTATATGAGCTGGAGCTATGGGCTGACTGGGTAGCATGTAGGTGCCGTCAGGATTTACAAGTGGGTATATAGTAGTGACCTGTGGCATGACAGAAAGAGCAGGGTTTGGGGAGATTACAAGTCCAGCCTTGGGCGTTGGCTGAGGACAAGATGGCGTCATTGCTGGGACTGGTGAGACGTGCTGGGGGGCTAAAAGAGCATGATTATGTGGGCGTGGAGCACCACAGGCTAAGCACGTATCACGGGGGGCAGGGTTCTGCTGACCACAATGTGTACAAGTCCAACTTCCCCTTTTTCTTTCAGCTGCGCCATTATAGGGCGGTGGCTGTTCCTGTACTAAGACTGGGCCAGGCCGATAGTAATGGAGTCCTGATTTTTCATCAAACATTGCTTCTCCTTTTGTCTGTTCAAATTCTTTGCTACAGTCCAGCCATACCCTAACTGTATCTATCAACTTATCATCATTCAATTTGCCTCTCTTCTCAGTCAACAATGTCTGCCATATAGCAGAACACAATACACCTCCTTTTGCAATATCATAACTCTTTTCTAACTTGCTTAGTCCTTTAACATAACCTTTTCCTCTCCGGTCCGCCACGTACTGTTCAGGTGAACAATAGCCCTTCGGGACACTATTTCGGTTACCCATTTTTTTTTATTTTTTTTTTCAAAACACCACGTTCTGGAGCCTTCAACACATTCTGGAGCCTTCACTTACTGTCTCTGATAGTTGGATTAGCACAGACACTGACAAACAAACACCTTGAGCTTGAGATTAACACACCACTGGGTTATCAGCAAGCTGTCTCCTTCCCTTCTACTATTTCTTGGGGTCACACACCGGGGTTACCCCTCAATGTAGGCACTTTAGGAGACTTCTATTGTTCTGTCAGTCTATGCCTTTCCTTTCTCCCAGAGAAACCAACCATACACAAAAAAATAATAAAACACAATACATCAAGCTTATCAATACAATGGGGTTCTTACTTTCATGCCCCTGAGGATGCCTCACTGTCGGTGTACCCCTCCCTAGAACAAATATGGATAGACTAAGCCAAGGGACACAGAATAGGTAAGATGAATATATTTTCTCACCTCTTATTACGGGCCGCGGTCCCGGTGTCCGTTTGGCTTGTCTCTCTGGGTCCAGTCTCTGGGGGTACGCCAGCAGGAGGTCCAATCCTCAGGCCCCACGTTGGGCGCCAACTGATATGGCTCTGATTCTGGATCTGACCTAATAGTCAGGGAAGGTTGATGTACTGCTCCGAATGGTATGAAATGATAGGCATACGTACGCCATGAGAGATCACACACAGACTGTCACAGAGAAGTCAATGCTAGATGTTCCGTTTATTATTCAGATTACATGATTTTTTATAGCAGAAAAAGGGGAACTTTATGACTCGGCTAATTTGATGATCTAATTGTCACATTACTAAGTCCCATGATAACGTATCACATTATCACTCCATACTTTAGCAAAAGTCAGCATTATGTCAGCAATATGTCAGCAATTTCAATATCATAAAGTGATTAGTAAGGGATTATTAAGGGAGCTGGCTGCTACTTCAGGGGCCATTTTGTTAAGCAAACTGTTAGATATAATACAAGCAAGTATACATTTGATACTAGATATATGATTCCACAACAGTACCTCAGTTTTTCACAAGGTGTGTTCATTTGCAATATGTTAATCAATCCATTGACCCATTGAACATTTCCAATCATTTTATTACCATTTCTGAATAGTGCCAGGTTCTCCTTAAAGAGGGATGAAGCAGTAAAAATAACACCGCAGCAGGCATCGGGATATGCAAGAGTAAGTGCGGAAATCATACTTATCATAACCTTGGTTAATGGCTGTAATGAATGAATTTAAAACAGTTGATTAGACATAACGAAATTATAATGATTTATTCTTTAAATGCTCCGAATGTACATGAAGGGAAGTGGTTAAGATGCATATCTGCTCAATTTCTATAAACAGATAACCTTTACAGATACACAGACAAAAATAACTACTCGTCTTTAATTATCGCTTGTATTAATTACTGAGACACTGGCTTAAGTAATGAAATTAGGAGCGCAAAATCAGGAAACAGCTTTTGCATTAATTAAAAGGCAGTCGCATGGCACAATTTTTGAAGGAGAACTTTGCTAGTCAGTAATAAACCAGAGGGAGGAGATGCAAATCTTTCTATTATTCTTTCTTCTCTCTTTTTGTTCCACTCCTGGTTTTGGGCAGTTTTATACAAGTGTATTGGTAAATATCCATAATGCAGATCAGCAATACGGACGTCTCATTGATAGTACTGCATGAGTATTTCATCAGTATAAAAAGGGTTATCCGGTAACTAATATCGATGACCTATCCTCTGGTGGGAACTCACCGATCTGCTGTTAGAAGAGGCTTGCGCTCCGTCAGCGCTTCTTCCTAGGCCAGTGACATCACCGTACATCGGTCTCATGGCCTAGTTGCTGCTTAGCCCCATTGAAATGAGCTAATATACCAAGCACAGATGCTATATAATGTATGGCGCTGTACTTGGAGAACTGCCAAGAGTCGGCTGCGCAGCCGGGACTTGGACCCCCGCCAATGTAATAATCATGACCTATCCTAATGATAGGTCATCATTATCCATTCCCGAATAATCCCTTTAACGTTGCCTCGAAGACTTGGCTCACATGTGCACCTGAGATTCCATTAGGAGCCTCCATTGTAGATTCCAGAAAAAATGCAGGACAAAATACCACAGTACGTATGCTGCTCGATTTTGTCCGACACTATGACGGGCATTATAACCAAAACCTAACAGACCTATTATAGTTAATGGGGTTCATCATAAGATGGATCCAGTGATTAGTTTTTTGTTTGTTTTTTGTTTTGTTTTTTATATCTGTTCCTAGACTGTTCTTGTTTCTGTTCGACAATGCCTATATATTTAGGTGTGTGTAAGCCAGTGTGGCTATACCTCCTTTCTTCAGCCCCATAGTCTCACTGATATTTCTCCTATGAGTTTATAAGCTCGTACACACGAGCATGTGTACCCCATACCTGTATTGTGGACTGCAAACAGCCCACCAACGTGAATGGGTCCGCAATCCTCAAGATGCGGAGCGGAGGCACAGATCAGAAGCACATGGAAGCACTACAGAGCACTTCCATCATATTTCAGTCCGTGCCTCTGCACCATAAAGAAATAGGACATGTCCTTTTTTTTTCTGTAGTGTGGACCATCTCTTGCAGATCGCCGACCCATTCAAGTTAATGTGTACGAAAACTGCGTGCACGCGGATGGTGCCTGTGCATTGCGGGCCACTATTTTCATTCCACAGCACAGGTACCGGCACACATGCTTGTGAGCATGAGCCCTAAGGCTGAAAATGCGTACAAACGTCAGTTAGCTATAAATGTGTTTTTTATGTAACTAGTCACCGGATTTACACTTGGCTAATTATGATTAGCCCTTTTGTCTGCTTGATTTTTTTGCATTGCCGAATGCTCCACACTAGGATGACTAGGCTCCACAGGGCATGTGTACAAGTGCTCCCTAGCAGTGCCTGGAAGTTCTAGCACCATAGATGTATGAGCCCTGGACATTAGGTTAGTGGTTGATAAGCACTTTGGACAATGTGCTGCAGGTGTAGACTAGTTGCCTAGAGTCACTGCGGACACCACAGACATTTGAGTTCCTCCACAGTGTTGCCAAGTTGTCATCTTCACCAGCATCAGCACTGTCAAGAAAGTGTGATAGCCAGTGGAGGGGGGGGGGGGGGGGGGGGGTATGAACGCCAGTGATGGATATCCAGATATGGGCAGTTACATCATTGGAGTTTCCCCAGTAGTTCTCGAAAAGGTATGGCTGTCCTGGGCCTAGCATGAGAGCTGTATGGGTGAAGTACAGGCATATAGTGGAATACTTTGCAGCCTTCCATTGGAGGTATACCTTTAATGCTTTCCTGATGTGTGCTTCCGATGGAAGCCGTATCACATGAACATAGCCTTAATGATGAGATCTGTTCTAAGGAGGAAATTTACAGTTTTTGTGATATATTGTACTATATTTTTGTGGCAAAACTTAGACAATGAAATTAATGAAAAATGCAAAAAATAAAGAAATTCCTATTTTGACTGAAATATCTGTTATACTGATGTACATGCTGTGTTTACAACATGCATATTTCTATATGTCTGTTTTATATTTATGGAAATTGTTTTTTAAAAACATTTTGAAGCTCAGTATTTCTTAATGCATCGAAGAAGGTTTGCAGAGGCTCAAAGGTGTCAGAACATAGGAAATGCCACAAAAATGACCTCATTTAAAAAAAAAATACACTCCTCAAAGTTGTAAACCATGGGTATTTTGAGCTCACCTTTTTCAAGCACTAATACAAAATAGATGTGAAAATTTAAAATGTATGGTAATTGTTTTTGCAAATGCATCTTTTAAAGGACATATTTTTCATACAAAGTACATGAAACAGAGGAAACTCCTATTGCCATGATTCTTCTGTGTTCAGAAATACACCCACTTAGGCCGTAATCTTCAGCCTTGCCACATTGAGGGGACCTCTATGGCACTCTATGGCTATCTGCATACATTTTTAACTTGCATTACTTACAAGCCCCACTCCTTGCCTGGAGAGAATTGAGCTGGCAGAACAATGTTGTGCTTCCAGTAATGACCCCAGTTTGAAAATTACACCCCCTAAGGTATTCTTAGGAGTATAGTGAGTAGTTTAAGCCCACAAAAAAAAAAAAAAACTGTGTAAAACAATACATTTCCATTTTTTTCAAAGCTGCTTCCTTTGGACATATTTTTTATAAATAGTACATAAAATGGAGGAAATGTACCTCAAAATTGTTCTATTTGTTCTGTGTTCAGGCCCTAATATTCTGCTCAGTCACATTATTTGGCATTTATTGTGCAATTTTAGTTGAATATAGGTATCATTCCACGCCTGTAGAGGATTTTTGTTGGCAGAACAATAAAACAACCCCAGAAATTACCCCATTTTGAAAACGTCATCTTAAGGTATTCATGTAGGGGTATCGTGAAAATATTTAGTTTGTGAAGTGGAAGTGACACACCTCATACTAGTAATTTAGGGGTATAGTAAGTATTTTTTTAGCTTATGAAATGACTGAGGACAATCACACACATAGGGCAGAAGGAATGGCAGTTACCACTACCAATCTACCCACTATTCTATAAAATGCGTCCCAAGAAAGAAACTTATCAAAAGGCTCAGCAATGAATCTTTTTTTTCTGCCCATTGATATGTGAGCAATACAGTAATGAGGAAAAAGGGGGAATAAAACGAATTAAAATAGTGAGATGCAGTGCTAGTTTTTTGTATGATTCCCTAGATTTCCTTAGGGCACTGCCCACCCATATACCTAACATAGTCCTGGATAGACACAGGCTTGTTGGTTGGCACTTTGCTTCTATGGACAAGGATGGGGCTGCATCAGAACAGAGGTAAGTAGAAGCAACAGTCTGCTCTCTGGATCAGGCATTAAGGATGTTACCACAATGGATGCCAGAACCGGCTGATACCCGGCAAATATGACGGGATTCGTCCTAACAAAAAAGGCTTTATACAGGAAAAGCCTGCCAGAACTCATAACACTAGTGTAAAACAAGCCTTAGTCAGAAGGAGGGGTGCCGATCGGGTGCTATGGCAGCCTTGGGCCTTGTGAATGCTTGTTAAGCCCTGCCTGCAGCAGAGCTTAAAGGGGTTCTACGAGAATTAAAAAATGAAAATACTTAAATATTACCGGTACTTTGTTATAAATATATTCTCAAATACCTTTCATTATTTATAATGGCTCATTTTGTCTGGGGAACAATCAGGGTAAGCAAAATGGCCGCTGTCCAATTAGTTCGCACAAAACCTGTCCTGATCACACATGAGGACAAGTTACTTTACAACACTGAGGTAAAGTGCTGCCTCATCCTCCTCTCTACATGTCAGGGATTATGATCCTAAATACAGATGATAAGAACTTTAGCTGAATCTCTCGGGAATTTAGTTTATGAGGAGAAATGAAATAAAGAGAGGACGGACAGGACAGGCTGTGGTAATGTGTAACTGTAGTAATGGAGACTGTAAACAAGTGCTGCTGCTCATTAGCCACACCTCACCCCCTTCTCATGTCTCCTCATCTTCTCCATTCCCACAGAGATTCACCTATATTCAGGATCATGATTCCTGAAAAGCAGAGCAGAGAGGAGAATGAGGCAGCACTATGGCTCATTGTGGTGAAGTAACTTGTCCTCCTGTGTGATTAGGACAGGTTTTGTGTGTACTGATAGGACGGCGGCCATTTTATTTCTCCTAATGATTGCTCCCTAGACAAAACAAGTCCTTCTAAGTAATGAAAGGCATTTGTGAATATATTATAATATATTAAGTATTTAAGTATTTTCATTTTTTAATTCCTGGAGAACCCCTTTAATATGAAGTACAGGTAATCCCTTTTTGAATGCAGTAGTAAACTATTGCAGTCTAAGATTTAAGTGATTAAGCGATCGTTAGGGGGACTAAAAAATTTGAAAGTAAAAAAAGAAGAATAAAAAACATAATATTACAGTGCCAGAAAATGTCTGGATTATTAAAATATAAAAGTGTGGGTGAATGCCATGAATGAGAAAAAAAAAAAAATCTAAATTAATCAATACGTTATGTGCACTCAAAAAGGTTAGTGAAAGAGCTTGCCAGCAAAAAAAAACACAGCTTTTTAGACAGAAGTATAAACAAAATTTAGGGGTTTCAAAATGTGGCGATGGACCGTTTATCAAGACTCAAGTACCAATCTGCCAGTCTTGATTTTCCAGCACTGGCGTGAGATGCCTCCTAATAAATTAGGCGCATCTCTGTCCTGCCGTGGTAAAGCATGGACTTCAGCTATAACCTACGCCACATTCTGGCAAAAGCTATGGTAAATCCGGCGAAGCCCAACCCCCTTCCGCTAAGCCACACCACTTTTATTGGCACTTCGGAAAAGTGCAAAGAGGCTTAAGCAGTCGCAAATTATTGAGCATATATCACATGTTCATAATTTGCAACTTTTTTTACACCACAATAGTGACCTAAAACCATCAGTAACTGTCCCCAATGTACCTCATGTACAGTTTATAAATGATGCTGAGGAGCAATAGATGTAGAATACAGGTTCTATTTTTTATTTTTTTTTGCGGCGCTACGGAACTGACATACTGATGCGGACAGCACACGATGTGCTGTCCACATGCTATCCGCAAAAAAAATAATGGAACGGACACACGGAAACAAACAACGTTCGTGTGCATGTAGCTTAATGGAAAGATTTGTACCTGCTGACCCACACCTGGTTTTGGCTTAAAAGTCACTGCTTGAAATCACTGACAAACACTGACTGTGTGAATTGGTTTCAGTTAGTTTCTGAAACTACATGGAAAGGTGAGTTTTTGAGATCTGTTTATATAGGGTGGTGCTGCATGGTGGCCATCCGTCATTGCTATGGCGCTGTGCCTTTGGGTTGGTGTGGCCTATTGCCATGGGAGGCTTAGCCTGACAGCAGGGTTGTTTGTTGGGCTGCTGGGTTGCACTGCCTACAGGAGTGGTGTTGCTGTGTCAGTGGTCGCCATTTGGCTCTGCACCAATTTTAAGAAGGGACCCACTCAAAAGAGGTCACATTGCATGCTAAAGTATAGAAAAGTATACAACGTACCTTATGTACAGTTTATAAATTATGCTGAGCAGTGGTGGGCCCCACAGCAATTTTTTTAATGGGCTTCATAGTAGCTTCCTCCCTTGCATCCACTATAGCTACGCCCCTGATGCTGAGAAGCAGTACATGGCATGTGGCTATGCAATACCATACTTTTTTCTTTATGTCAGAACAACTTTCAAACTCCTTAAACAAACACCATCAACACTTTCAGCATGATTGATCTAGAATTAAACTAGCATGGACTTAACAATGCTTAGTCTGTTATCTCTGAGGGAAATTAATAAATTATCCGTCAGAAAAGAAGAAATGAGACAGAGATTGCTGGAGATAATGTGATATTGCATTAAGATATACTCATTACTATCAGTATCTGGTAATAAGCTATGTTCTTTAATGATGTAGGAATATCGACCTCATCACCTTTGCTGCTAATCAGGATTAAGTCTCTAAATAGATAATCAAAATGGTAAACTCAGCGATAAGGGAATGAATGCAGCGTTCATATATTTAAAGATGTAAATCAGCCCCTTATATGCAGCACAATTTACTGATAGTTTTTTTTTTATATCCTGTCTCAACTAGATGAAGTAAACGTAGCCATAAACATTAGATATTTGTTGGCAGATTCAAGAGGTTTTAGTGAGATCTTTTGGCAATCTAAGGTTATCTGAACATAGACATTAAATTGTATAGAGATGCCACCAAAACAAGTTATATCAGCAAGCAAGCCTATGGCCACAACTGAAGCTTTATTTTTAAACTATATTGGTCCATCATTCTGTGTTGTATTATTTATTAATGTATGGAGCTCTGTTTTTCTGACACAGAGCTCCAAATCCCCTTTATAGTCAGATATTCATGCAGTCACCACCAGAAGGACTTTCGAATCTTACTGCCTACTGTAATACAATACATTGAACTCACAGAATGCAGTAAGCTCTCATGCCCCCTCTCATGGTGACTTTATGCAACTGACATTATTTTTTAAAAGCCAAGTGCTATCAATATATATTAAGAGATTAATCAGCACCAAATTGGGAACCTAAAAATTACAGGTCAAAGGGCATACACCAAAATCATTCGGGCCCCACTGAGATCTTTACTAAATGCATGTATATGAATATACAGTATCAGGGATGAGCACATTTCTTGAAATTCGTTTCAGGTCCAATTCACCAAATTGGTGCAAAAATTCAATTCTGTCTAAATTTAATCTACCTGAATCCAGCAGCGATAAAAACTTCCATCATGTACAGTAGCAAAATGAACTGGCTGCTGTGAATTCTGCTACTTGTTGTAGCAGAGACAGCGGGAGAGTGGTAAATAAAATTTTGGTGAAGGCATGGAACTGTGCTACATTTAGAGAACAATGAGACACATTTTACGGACAGCTGGCCAGTGCCATAGAGAAGAAGAATATTTGTGTTAAGGTGCAAAACTGCACCATACATGGAAAGTGATGAGACAAGGTTTATAGACAGCTGGCCAGAGTGAGTAATGCCTGCTTGGTAAATAAAATTTTGGTGAAGGCGTGAAATTGTGCCACGTTTGGAGGACAACATCTCTTATGGACAGATGGCCAGAAGTAGTATGTCTGCTAAATTAAATTGTGATGAAGGCACTGAACTGCACTACAAATAAAACAACTAAGTGTTACAGCAGCAACTGCACTGCTAGCAACTTGGCCAGGTGGGAGTTCAACTTACACACACAGTAATTGGTGGTCGCAAAACGTTTTCTTATGACCACACATAAAATTATGGATGTATGATGCTGGAGAGGAGGACAAGGAGGAGGATGATTCTGAGCAGTAGGAGTAGCTGATGATGATGACGACAAGGACACTGTACTGGAGAAAAGAAGTTGAGAAAATCCAGCTCCACTTAAAAAGGAATAGGCGTTTATTCAGCTTGCGGTTAAAAACTCATCCGAGGATACAAAATAGCAGTCTTGTCTAAGCTTTTCGGGCTACTAGAAACAATTCCAGCCCTTCTTCATGACACAGAAAAACATTGAGAGTGAGACCTTTTGTAGGGGAGGGTGCACCTGTGTTCACTAATGTTCCCACAGGCCTGTAACCGCCCCCAGAGAGAGGTACCACACCTTCAAGTTAACTCTTCATATGAAAATCAATTTAAAGAAAAAAGAAAACACATAAATATATAACCATATGTATGCATAGAGAAAATATATGTGGCCAATAGCTATGCACAAACTATGTCATACAAGGATGTACATATATAATGGATACATGAAATATAAACTGAATATGTAACAGTATTATACCAGAATATGATGGAATATAATGGAGATCACATTATCAGAGAGTTGAGTACTGTAATACTTCCAGAAAAAAGAGGAGTTCACATATCAGATCCCTGGTATGTGAGTTATTGCTGCATGATCAGATCTAGACGTTTATTGAGCCCCTCAGGTTGACGTGTGTTCAGCGAAAAAATCCAGAAGGATTCTCTATTTAATAGTTTCCTTCTATAATCTCCTCCACGCTTAGGCAGAAAAACCTTTTCTATGCCTTGTACTACCATGTCTGATGTGTCCCCATCATGGCAGACAGCAAAATGCAGACTAGCTGCAGACACATTGCGACTGCCATGATGGGGCACATCAGAGATGTGTTTGCGTATTCTAGATTTTATAGCATTAATAGTGCAACCCACGTATTGCAATTTACATTTAGTGCAAGTGATCAAATAGACAGCATGGGTTGTATTGCAGTTGAGATACGCTTTCATAGGAAACACTCTATTATTTACTGTTGAGGAAAAGGTCTTGGATTTAACCATGTGTGTGCAGCAAATGCATCTGTGGTGTCCACACTTATAACTCCCCTTGGTCCTAAGCCACACAGGTTGCGACTTTTTCTCCTCTTGATATAGACTAGGACTGACATAGTTTGCAATTGTGGGTGCCCTTCTAGCTGCACATTTAACCCCATCTGCAACTATGTCAGTCCATTGACCATCATAAGACAGGACAGGAAAATGTTTTTTATAATATGACAAATCTGTTGGTACTCTGTACTATATTGGGTCACAAACAAATTATTCCTTGTGTCCTTGTCCTTGATATTGCAGTTTTTATTTCTGTTTTTGTCTTTACTGTTGGTGTCTATATCAAGAGGTGGAACCTCCCTTTGCAAAGGATCTTGCTGTTTAGAATACAGGAGGGATCCCCTTTCTATGGCGGAGACCTGAGCTATGGCATCTTTTATGTGTTTTGCACTGTAGCCTCTTTTGCCCAGTCTGTGGGAGATATATCCAGCCTCCTCCATAAAGCTATTTTTATCCGTGCAATTTCTTCTTGCACGGATTATTTCCCCCCTAGGTATATTGGCAGTTACATGTTTTGGATGACATGATGTTGCATGTAATGTAGTATTGCCTGCCATAGGTTTCCTGTATGTGCAGGTAGATACCTGACTGGTGGCGGGGTCCCCCCTCAGGCGCAAATCCAAAAAAGCCACCTCCAATGTGTCGTGATGGACACTAAAGGAGATGGTCTCCACACAAGAATTGATGTAACCACAAAAGGAGGGTATGGCCGCCACATCACCCGTCCAAATCAGGATCAGGTCATCAATGTAACGGCCATACCACCTGACGTGGTGCCAAAAAGGGTGGGTGTCGATGAAGAGAAAACACCTCTCCCACCATGCCATAAAAATGTTTGCAATGGAGGGAGAGAATTTGGCCCCCATCGACACCCCGATATCTGAAGATAAAATTTATTATTGAACATGAAAAAATTGCGCCTGAGGAGGAAGTCCACCACCATCAGGACATATTCCTGCAATCCTGCAGTAATATTGCCATATGTTTGTAGAAACCAGGTTAATGATTTAATAGCCAGTTCATGGGGGATATTGGTGTACAGGGACACCACGTCTGCTGTGATCCAAACACAATTTGAGGACCATTCCATATTATCAATTGTTTGCAAAACAGACGTGGTGTCCCTGAGATAACCCGGTATTAATGGAATAAGTGGCTGGAGTATAGAATCAACCCATTGTGACATTCTCTCCGAAAAGGAGCCAATGCCCGCTACAATGGGCCTAAGAGGAGGTGGAAAAACATTTTTATGTGTTTTTGGGAGTGCATGAAACACTGGAATAATTGGGGACATGGTATAAATATACTCTGATTCTTTATTAGTTAGGAAGCCTGATTGGATTCCTAAATCCAGAATAACCCTGATTTCCTTCTGAAAGGAGGGGAGGGGATTGTCGCTAAGAGTGACATACACTGATGTATCTGTCATGGAACCATGAACCAGACGTACAACAAGAGATAAGTGGAAAATAAGAAGGCTTTATTGAAAATCAAGCCGTAAGCAAAAGTCCAAACGGATGGCTAAACCGAAGCAGGGTCTTGCGTAGACAGAGGTCAGGAACCAGAAGGGTAGTCAGACGAAGCCTGGATCAGGAACCAGCAGGGTAGTCAGACGAAGCCAGGATCAGGAACCAACGGGGTAGTCAGACGAAGCCAGGATCAGGAACCAACGGGGTAGTCAGACGAGGCCAGGATCAGGAACCAGAAGCAGCAGCAGTCTTAGAAGCATGTGAACACAGGAGGACCAAGCAAGGAACTGAAGCCACAGACCTCCTATATATATGAGCTAGGCATCTAGCTCCTCCCAGTGGGAAGGAGAAGCCGCAGGGTGGGAGGCTACAAGAAACCCAGAAACCAAGATAGCCGCCAGCACATGTCAAACGAAGGAGAACAGTAAGAAGGTAAGACCATGACAGTACCTCCCCCTCAAGGGCCCCTCCTCCGCGGAGTAAGGAACGGTTTCTGAGGGAAGCGTGCGTGGAAGGCTCGGAGCAAAGCAGGAGTATGGACATCTGCGGAGGGAACCCAGGAACGCTCCTCTGGACCATAACCACGCCAATGGACCAAAAACTGCAACCGACCGCGGACCAGGCGTGAGTCCAGGATATTGCTCACCTCATATTCCTCACGATTGCCCACTTGGACCGGACGGGGCCGAGGAACCGAGGAAGTGAAACGATTACACACCAATGGCTTCAACAGGGAGACATGAAACACGTTGGAGATCCGCATGCCAGGAGGAAGCGCAAGGGCATAGGCTACCGGGTTTACCCTGCGAAGCACTCGGAAGGGACCAACAAAGCGAGGCGCCAGCTTGGGAGTGGGCACTCGAAGGTTGAGGTTGCGGGTGGACAACCATACACGGTCGCCGACCTGGTAGGAAGGAGCGGGCGCTCGTCTGCGATCAGCCTGGAGTCTCTGGCGCTGCGCAGAGACCTCAAGGGACCTCTGGATCTGTACCCAAGAAGCACGTAGGACGGAAAGGTGATCCTCCACAGCCGGAATATCCTGGGGAGAGAATACCTCCGGTAACACGGCAGGTTGGAACCCATAATTGGCCATGAAGGGAGACGTCCCAGAGGAAGAGTTCACTGCCGTGTTCCTGGCAAACTCAGCCCAAGGCAGGAGGTCAACCCAATTATCTTGGTGATCGGAGACATAGCAACGAAGGAATTGCTCCAAGGCCTGATTGGATCGTTCTGCGGCCCCATTGGACTGAGGGTGGTAGGCCGAGGAGAAAGAGAGATGAATCCCCAACTGGGAGCAAAAGGCGCGCCAGAACCGGGACACAAACTGACTCCCCCGATCCGACACAATCTCCTTGGGCAAACCGTGCAACTGGAAGACCTCCCTGGCGAAAATCGTGGCCAACTCTTGTGCAGAGGGTAACTTCTTGAGAGGAACACAGTGGCACATTTTGGAAAACCGATCCACAATCATGAGAATGACCGTATGGCCTCGGGATGCAGGGAGGTCCACAATGAAATCCATCCCCAGGTGTGACCATGGGCGCTCCCCGGTGGCTATGGGTTGCAAAAGGCCCATCGGAAGGTGCCGAGGGGACTTACTCTGGGCACAAACGGAGCATGCCGCTACATATGCGGCGATGTCGGAACGTAGAGAAGGCCACCAGAACAGACGTGAAACAGCCCAGGACAGCTGATTCTTTCCAGGATGCCCCGCGGCCTTGGAGTTATGGTAGGTTCGCAACAACCGAGTGCGCAACTCCTCAGGCACAAAACACCTGCCGTTGGGTCTCCCAGAGGGAGCACCAGATTGAGCCGCCAAAATCTGCTCACCCAGGGGAGAGGTCAGGCTGGTGCGAATGGCGGCCAGGATCTGATTCGGAGGTATGACCGAAGTCGGAATCGACTCCTCCCCTGACAGCTCGGAGTACTGCCGTGATAAGGCATCCGCTCTGATGTTCTTGGAACCGGGTAGGTAGGAGACCACGTAATTAAAACGTGACAAGAACAGAGCCCATCTGGCCTGACGTGGTGTCAATCTCTTGGCCTCAGAAAGGTAGGTCAGATTCTTGTGGTCCGTCAGGATGAGAACCGGAACCACCGAACCCTCGAGCAAGTGCCTCCATTCTTTAAGGGCCTGCACGATGGCCAATAACTCCCTGTCACCAATCTGATAGTTGCACTCCGCGGAAGACAGTTTCCGGGAGTAAAACCCACAAGGAAGCAGAGGACCCTCTGGTGTTCTACGCTGAGACAGGAGGGCGCCTACTCCCGTCTCAGACGCGTCCACCTCGAGGACAAAGGGCAACCCAGGGTTGGGATGCGACAGAATCGGAGCCGACACAAAGGCGGACTTTAGAGCCTCAAACGCTCGGATGGCCTCGAGCGGCCAGACCTGGAAATTACTGCCCTTCCTGGTCAGATCCGTGAGAGGCTTGGCTAGCATAGAAAAGTCCCTGATGAACTTCCGATAATAATTGGCGAAGCCCAAAAAGCGCTGCAGGGCACGGAGACCACTGGGCTGGGGCCACTGTAAGACAGCCGAAACCTTCTCAGGATCCATGGAGAACCCCTCAGCGGAAATTATGTAACCTAAGAAGGTTACCTGGGATCGGTGAAATTCGCATTTCTCAAGCTTACCGAACAGCCTGTTCTCTCGTAACCGTTGCAACACTCGTCTGACATCCATAATGTGGGCCTCCATGGATTCAGAATATACCAAGATGTCATCCAAATAGACCACCACACACTGCTGCAACAGGTCACAGAAAACATCGTTGATGAATTCCTGGAAGACTGCGGGCGCATTGCACAACCCAAAGGGCATAACCAAGGATTCATAATGACCGGTCCTGGTGTTAAACGCGGTCTTCCACTCATCGCCCGCCTTGATCCTTACTAGGTTATATGCCGCCCTCAGGTCGAGTTTGGTAAAGACCGTGGCCCCTTTGAGGCGATCGAACAGCTCGGAAATCAAGGGTATCGGGTAAGCGTTCTTGATCGTGATGCGATTGAGACCCCCTGTAATCGATGCAAGGCCTCAACTCACCGCCCTTCTTTTTCACAAAGAAAAATCCAGCCCCTGCCGGGGACGAGGATTTGCGAATGTGTCCGCGTGAAAGCGCCTCCCTCACGTACTCCTCCATGGCCTCATTCTCCGCTACCGACAGTGGATAGACTTTGCCACGAGGAGGAACGGCACCAGATTGTAACTCTATGGCACAATCGTATGGGCGGTGCGGAGGTAGGGCAACCGCGCGCACCTTATCGAATACATCCCGGTACTCTTCGTATTCAGGAGGCAAAAGAGAGTCCGAGGAAGTACACAGCAACTTGACAGGCCCATGGATGCAACTAGCCCCACACTGCGGTGACCACGAGAGGATCTCGGCCGATCTCCAATCGAAAGTCGGATTATGCTTCTGGAGCCAGGGGTACCCCAAGACCACCGAGTAGTGTGGAGACGAAATCACCTGGAAACAGACCGACTCTCTGTGAACGGCACCAATGGCTATCCCCACTGGAAGGGTCTCATGAGTCACGTGTGGCGGCAGAAGGGGTCTGCCGTCTATCGCCTCAAGAGCCAGTGGGGAACCTCGAGGCTGCAGAGGAATGGAATTGGCGGCAGCGAACACACTATCAATGAACAAACCACCAGCACCAGAGTCCACCAACGCCTGGGTCGTCACCGAGCCCCCGACCCAGGAGAGAACAACAGTGATCAGTGGTTTGTCAACACGGGAAACCGGGGACGAGGAGACTCCACCCAAGATCTGCCCCCGACAGGATCTCAGGTGCGAGCGTTTCCCGGACGGTTCGGACATGCCAACCGAAAATGCCCACCGAGTCCACAGTACATGCATCGGCCCTCGCGTCTCCGGAGTACCCTCTCCCCCTCGGACAGGCGAGCAAACCCCAGCTGCATGGGTTCACCCCCAGACAAGTCATCCCCAGGAGGCGTGGGAGGAGAGGGAGGCACGGGTGGGACAGCAAACGTAGGCGCCAATCTGTTAGAAGACCTCCGCAGGCTCTCCTTAAAGGAAGGTCTCTCCCTGAGTCTGGTGTCAATCAAAATCAGGAAAGAAATAAGTGACTCGAGCTCCACTGGTAGGTCCTTAGCTGCAACCTCATCCTTCAAGGCATCCGAGAGACCATGAGAGAAAGCAGCGACCAGAGCTTCATTATTCCAGCCCACCTCTGCTGCCAGGGTACGAAACTCAATGGCGTATTCAGCTACGGATCGTGAACCCTGTCTGATGGACATAAGGAGCTTCGCAGCAGAGGCAGCACGAGCCGGCACATCGAATACCTTCCGAAGAGAAGCAACAAAACCGGAAAACTCGGCAACCACCGGATTGTTGTTCTCCCATAAAGGGCTGGCCCAGGCCAAGGCCTTGTCCGAGAGCAGCGAGATCAAGAAGCCCACCTTTGATCTCTCAGTGGGAAAGGCATGTGGCAGCAACTCGAAATAAATGCCCATCTGGTTAAGGAAACCTCGGCACTGAGTTGGCTCTCCCCCAAAGCGCTGTGGAAGGGGGGCAGAACCGGTCATACCCCGAGACACCGCAGGCGCAGCAACAGGTGTCGGGGTAGACTCTGGCGCAACAACCGGAGCGGCAGTAGGAGCGGGCCCAGGAGCGACAACCGACCCATCGGCAACGGAAGCGAAATGAGCCGTGCGTTCAAGCAGGGTTTGCAACGCCACAGCGAACCGACCCAACAGGTGATCCTGCTGATCAAGTCTGGCAACCAGCGTAGGTAGCGAGGATGGCCCTGTACCGTCAGAATTCATGGCTTGGTCCTAATGTCATGGAACCATGAACCAGACGTACAACAAGAGATAAGTGGAAAATAAGAAGGCTTTATTGAAAATCAAGCCGTAAGCAAAAGTCCAAACGGATGGCTAAACCGAAGCAGGGTCTTGCGTAGACAGAGGTCAGGAACCAGAAGGGTAGTCAGACGAAGCCTGGATCAGGAACCAGCAGGGTAGTCAGACGAAGCCAGGATCAGGAACCAACGGGGTAGTCAGACGAAGCCAGGATCAGGAACCAACGGGGTAGTCAGACGAGGCCAGGATCAGGAACCAGAAGCAGCAGCAGTCTTAGAAGCATGTGAACACAGGAGGACCAAGCAAGGAACTGAAGCCACAGACCTCCTATATATATGAGCTAGGCATCCAGCTCCTCCCAGTGGGAAGGAGAAGCCGCAGGGTGGGAGGCTACAAGAAACCCAGAAACCAAGATGGCCGCCAGCACATGTCAAACGAAGGAGAACAGTAAGAAGGTAAGACCATGACAGTGTCACTAAGCATGGATTCAATCAGGGTTCTATATAGACCACTGTCCAGCACGACAACCCCTCCCCCCTTATCAGATTGTTTGATGACAACATCAGCTCTTGTTTTAAGATCCCGGAGTGCCTCTTTTTCTTTTTTAGAAATGTTACTACAACCTCCAGAGTCAAGATTGATCTGATCATGCAGCAAAACTAGATCACGTTCCACTAAATCCTGGTATCTATCCAGTGCTGGAGATCTGGACTGAATCGGGTAAAAGTCCCGATTCTTTGTATGAAAATTCATGGACCTGTTATACAGATCCAGATCATCCAGAACTGTGTTAGATTCCTGTAACTGACAGACATGCATCATCTCTAGAAAACTCATATGCCTATTATATAAAGTATACGCAGCAGCAGATACAGTAGGATCACTATTGGACGCAACAGGGTGATCAGCGTCCCCAGCCTCCGTAGCACAAACATCATTACCACCCACCTGAAAATGCCGACGGAGAGTGAGGGCGCGAGCCAGCCTGTTGACATCCAAGAGCGTCCTGTATAGGTCAAAATGGCAGGTAGGAGAAAATGTTAAGCCTCTTTTTAGTATGCTAATATCATCCGCCGACAATATGGAAGCGGATAGATTGATTACTTCCAATTCATCCTGTCCTTTTTGTATCTTGTCGGATATCGGCGGTTTGCAATGTTTTCGGCCTGCTCTCCGTTTTTTGAAGCCGCTTTATGTGAAGCAGTCTCTTGACTCTGTGCGGTTTGCGACGATGACAGGAGAAAATCCTGTTCGGAATCGGCAGAATCCATATCTGTTGAGCTGAAAGAAACTCTTTGTTGATTATTTCTTTTCTTTTTATTGCGCAACTTTTTTAGGATTGAGCGAGGTGTATTCTGTTTGGAGTCTGTCCATGTGTACACCTGGTTGGACTGATAGTCAAGCAGATCGCGGTTGAATTTCCTTTGCTGTACTGTACTGCTTGGGGATGTGGACAGGATGCCACAGAGAAGAACGGGAAAAGGAGAACAGTCGTGTTCTGAAAGCTGGGCAGTCCTAGTTTCCCACAAGATCTGGTGATGCCATCTTACATGCCGCAATAAAGCCCTGATGCCTATTTTTGTGTGTGGATCCCCACTGCTTATTTTAATCCTATTGATCTTGTGCACAGCAGTGGCTTTATGTGCCAGCCTTGAAGAGAAAAAATGTCATATGGGAGGGAGACCCACAGAACCAATGGTAGCTGAGCATGGACAAGGTTTTGCACGTTTTGAGCCTGTGCTCATGTCACGAACCAGCAGGTGTGAAACCACTGTGCCACGTTTCCTACCTCCTATAACAGCATTGTCTAAGTGAACCCCTCAAACTTCACAGTACCCCTGATGGTGAGGATAGACTTTCCTGAGGGGAACACCAGGTTTCTACCTCTTGAGGAGGATAGGCACTTGTGGCAGCTGGTCCAGGCGGACCAGGAGGTATCTGAGCATGGTACCAGAGGTACAGGCGTCGTCAGCAGGCTGAGTCGTAACCAGGAGCAACAGTGCAGGACCAAAGGGTGAGGCAGAGGCGAAGTCAAACAGGCAATAGGTCAGGGCAGGGCAGGCAATCCGGTCAACAACAGGAGAGTAAAGGCAAGCAGGCAGGGATCAAAAAGGTAGCAGAGTTCAGGAATACAAGTACGAGTCAGGAACAAAAGCAGATATCAGGAACCTTAGCAGGACACAAGGACCTTGACACTGAGGCATCTAGGATGGGGGCTGAGCCACTTATATATGTGCAGGAGCACTAGGATTGGTCAGCAAGGTCACATGACCTAACCCATAAAGCACAGGAAGTGATAAGAGCCGGCCCTTAAGGAAGTGCTGCAGGGAACAAGCAGCAAGCATGCCGTGGCCAGGGCTGAGAGGAAACTGTGGAGCGGATCCCAGAACAACAGTACCTACACAGACATAGCCCAGGATTGCAGCTATGAATGGGAAGCACTGGCAGCAGATCACCGCTGAACACGGCACTCGGGACCGCGGTGGTAAGCAGGGGAACAGCGGCGCAGGGGCAGCCGCTGTTACAGCCCACAGTATGAGTGGTATCATCAGTTCCCAAGCTGACCACAATAGAAACAGATCTGGGCTTGGCAGTTTTTGGGGAAGTTATGGCCATATATTGGCTCTTTATTGCCATTGTGGCCACAGCTCTACTGCTCCAATATAACCTTCTACTCAGCACCCCAATCCACCTCCAAGGTCATATCCAACACACAATCATTATCACCACTTTTATCAGATTGTGTCATCATGGGCTCCTTGGCCACCCTCTCAATTACCTCCTCAGTATTTTCCCCCAGTGCCACTGTCACCATTGCTACCTCTGCCCAAGCACTGATGTTGACACTTGTCACACAAGTCATCAACAGAAAGACTCCCTTGATTGTCTTCCATAGCACATAGGGTAGTGTTGCTTTTTTTTTAAAGAAAAAAGAAAGCACCTCACTAGCAGGAGCCAGTCAAAATAGAGATGATGCAAGTGAAAGACTTCTCTGGGGTAGCAAAGAGGAGGAGCAGGAGGAATGCGGTGACCCCTGGCTCTAAGGCATGGTGTCAGACTTCTAGGTGGCATTGATATCATCCTGCTGTGACTGAGAGAAGTGAGCCATCCATTCCACAATCTCATACTCTGTCCTTAATAGTAATTTGCCGCTTACTGGAAGCAAGGGAGAACTGTGTACTATTACTACTTATTCAGGTGTATGGTGCTGATGTGCTGCTACTGCACTACTACACCCACCCACTTTCTGACTCATGGAAGACAAGGCAAGACTTTCATTTGCTGGTGCTGGCTGCTGGAAGTGCTGGCAATACATCTATAAAACACTTTAAACGTTATGTAAAAGCTTGAGTTTTTGTTTTTTTAAGTCTGGCTGTTCATGTACAGAAAAAAGAGGGTTTTAATAGACAGGGAAATCATAGGGTCACAGTTCTGTGTGTGTGTGTTTTATAATATATATTCTTTAGTGAACTCAGGATAAGGCGGACAAGTATAGGCATTATTACAATGGATCCGCAAAAAAACTAGCAAAAAATCCAATTATATTCAGATCTGATTTACATAACTACTAGTATTAGAGTAAGAACACATGCGGCATCTGTGTACCCATCAGCCACTGCACGTGGATGCTACAATACAACGTGTGTCACAATCCTGCATCCAGGGTTTCAGATGATGGGATGGTACATGCACCAGAAATGTACTGTTGTAAGGGAGCTAGCTTAGACTTCTGGTGTAATGTGCGCAGGTTATCTGGTGTACATTTAGTTAAATGAATCAGCCTGCGGAAGTCCTGCCTGTGATCCACCTCCCCAAAATGAGCCCTGCCCATTTTTCTTAAAAGTGGTGAGAGTGGCACAAAAGCCAAATATCCATAAAGAAATTGTGGCAACAAATCATATACTTTCTTCAATTTAAAATATCAATGTGCAAAACTAATTCTGATTGACAACACCATAATTCGGATTTGTACTAATTTAATATGCTGCCTATATCAAAAGTGCTTTCTTTCAGAAACGCTGCAAAAAGCGAAGGTTTTACTTAAGAAAAATTGGTGCAAAAAATGTCTTCACTTCACAGCACAGTAAGATGGAATGTCTCAGAACTCCAAGGTAATTTATCAGAAGTTTCCTTACATTACATTGTAGTTTCTTGTAAATAATTTTACTATTTTTTTGTTAGCTTAGAAAGAATTAAAAATTGTAATCCTCCAACTAAAAAGCTTTGCCGTCTATTTTAATCAAATGGAACCCAGATATCTGAAAATTAATCTTCTTAACTCCAAGCCGAGACAAGGCACATACTGGCACATAGAAATCAGGAAATTAGAATTGCAACGCATCTTTAAAACATGGCCATTATTTATAAGCAAATAAAATGCGTAAAGTCAAAAAGTATATTGTAGGGTGGCAATTACGTATGGACATACAACGAGATTGCAATTGTAACTTGGCCTAGCTCAGATGATCACTCTGTATGGTAGCAATGTCAGACTTTAGTTCTTTGGGGCCAACCCCTATATCATCAATAAAGTCTAATAGGTTTTGAATCAAACAAACAAACAAACCCTAGTGGCAAGTGAATAACACCAGAGATAGCTCCAAATGAGATTTACTCCTGGACCTTTCAGGATGACTATGGTTTTAAAGACTCAACCATGGAAGGATCTTCTGGACTTTAACTGACCCTGTTTTGCAGGTTAATCTTACTTACCCTATTCACATTTTAAAGGGGTTTTCTGAGATTTTGATACTGATTACCTATCCTCAGAATAGGTCATCAGTATCTGATCGATGGGGGTCCGACACCAGGGACCTCTGCTGATCAGCTGTTTGAGAAGGCACCGTCACTCCTGAGAGTACTACAGCCTTCTTGTAGCTTATCCACAACAGCGGCGTACATTATATAGCGGCTGTGCTTGGTATTGCACTCAGCCCCATTCACTGGTCAGATGCTGATTAGTATCAAAATTTTGGAAAACCCCTTTAAATCTGTACAGTTTTCTTACCTTTGCTCTTGGCTCAACATATCCTGAGATGTGTGACACGAGTTGACCAGTTAAAAAAAAAAAAAAAAAAGCCATGATTTTGCTATGTGGCAATACTGTATTGAATTAGTATTGGAAGCCCCTAACCAAATTCAAGTGAAGGTAAGCATGCACATATCTGTATAAGGCTACATGCACATATCTGTATAAGGCTACATGCACACAGCCGTATGTGTTTTGCAGTCCGAAAAAAAAAAAAATGGATGACATCCATATGGCATTAGTTTCTTTGTGCAGATCAATTGTAACAATGCCTTACCTTGTCCACAAAACAGACAAGAATAGGACATGTTCTATTTTTTTTGCGGGGCTACTGAACAAACATACGAATGCGGATAGCACACGGTATGCTGTCCGCATATTTTTAAAATGAGTAGGTCCACATGATATCCACAAAAAAACAACCCCTTTAATATAATCATTTGGAGAGATCACATATAGCATTGCTTTTCCGTTAATACAGGCATGCTCTGATCTAGAAGGTAGTTACAACATACCAGTAAAATGGCCATAACCTCTTACTTTTCCAATAAGATCCTGGATGCAAGGTCTATTTTTTTGTTTTTACCACTTCTTTAAACTACTTGTATTCAGCTTCAAGCTACATTATTAAGAATATTAGCTAAAGTAAATGCTTGTTCTATTTACTGAATTGTACTGAACATAAAACCTTCTATAAAGAACATAAGTGTAACTTAATACAAGTGGATACATGACATGGAGTTGAGTAACATCAATCTAGGTGAGCACAGAACATGTATATTATTTCAGTAGGGGGAAGAAACTGGTGGTTGTCCAAGGTCCTATTTACTGTATAAGGTTACATTCACACGACCAGCGCTATATAGAAAATGTCTATTCTTGTTCACGATTGCGGACAAGAATTGGACATATTTTGTGCGGGTCAGCGGAACGGACGGTGTGCTGTCCACATCTTTTGCGGTCCTATTGAAATGAATGGGTCCGCACCCGTTCCACAAAATTGCAGCATGGATGCGGACCCATTCACGTGGTTGTGTGAATGTAGCCTAACAGACCTGTAGGAGATCTGTGTGCTGCTCAGCACCATATTATCCCCCAGAAGGTAATACTTCTAGAGGAGAATATCTTCATGGTACAGAATGGAGAATGCCACAATTTTATTTCTTACAGATTCTCATGCAATCCATGATATTTTACTACTAAAATGACTCCTGCTATAAGTAGGACTTATTTAAATCACAGATGGCAGCCTCAACCAACACTTTTCCTGGTGCCACGTATGGCACCTGTGTTCTCCTAATGGAGTGAGCACTTTCTCAATGCTCATCAGCCCATCACAGCAACTCTCTTCAAATAATGCAATTTACTGAAAGATATAAGTAAAAATGTAAGTGGCTGCAAATTTGAAACTTAACTTGATGGAACCTGCATGATGGCACGCTAGGAAAAGGTTAAACTGCACAGCCCTGTGATTCTCACAGCCGTTTTGGTGCAGTGCAGATGCTGTTTTCCTCTTACAAAGATAAAGGACACAGCAGTCGCAAGTTACACAGCATTGCATTTCTTTTTTAGTAAGATGAAAATAATAATTAGAGGAGGTAGCAAATATGGGTGCTTCTCGCATAATTCTTTGAATGTGGCACATCCAAAGAAATATAACATGAACGTAGGGTTGCCACCTTTTCCCTCAAAAAACACTAGCCATATATAGTGTATATCTCTTATATTATAAAAAATGAGTTTCTGCATGTCTGTCTGTCTGTTCTTTTTGCGCGACCAAACAACTGAACCAATCTTCACCAAATTTGGCACACAGGTACATCAGGTGTCCGGGAAGGTTTTAGACAGCTCTCAGCTCTCCAGGACTTATCGTTCCGGAGATATTCGCCCAAAATGACCTGCATTAGCCAATACAAGCCTGCAAGTCTCTCTTCAAATCCCAACTGCTACACACGGTCACATGTCCCTTATCAGCCAATAGAAAATCGCAGGCCCTTATTCTCCACATACACACAGTTTTACTCCAGGTTTCTATAACAACTTAGCCATTTTTCTTCACTGCTGTAGGTCATCTTTAGGCTAGGGCTACAGGACGACAATAAGTCGCATGACACATAGGGAAGAACTACACTGTTAAATGCATCCATCTTGCATGGATTTTTTGTGACTGTTGTGTCGCAGTCGCAGCATGTCGCAGTGCGACACCATAGGCTATGATTATAAAAGTTGTTGAGACAAAATGTCGTGCGACACATGTCGTGTAGCCTTAGCATTAAAGGGGCAGGGCGCTGTGAAGGTCACTGTTAAACGGGGCAGGCACTGAGGAGGTCACTGTTAAACGGGGCAGGCACTGTGGAGGTCACTGTTAAAGGGAACCTGTCACCAGGATTTTGGCCATAGAGCTGGGGACATGGGCTGCTAGATGGCCGCTAGCACATCTGCAATACCCAGTCCCCATAGCTCTCTGTGCTTTTATTGTGTTAAAAAACCATTTTGATCCATATGCAAATGAACCTCATATGTGTCCTGTATCCGGAGATGAGTCCAGTGGAAAGGAGCCCAGCACCGCCCCGCGTCCTCCGAATCTCCTCCTTGCTGGCTGACGTCACAGAGCTGGAGCGCCGAAATCTCGCGATGCGCGAGCTAGCGCATGCGTAGTTCGTCCCCTGTGCTGATGCCAGCACAGGGAATGAACATGATGCCGACACTGCGCATGCGCTAGCTCGCGCATCGCGAGATTTCGGCGCTCCAGCTCTGTGACGTCAGCCAGCAAGGAGGAGATTTGGAGGACGCGGGGCGGTGCTGGGCTCCTTTCCGCTGGACTCATCTCCAGATACAGGACACATAAGAGGTTCATTTGCATATGGATCAAAACGTTTTTTTAACACAATAAAAGCACTGAGAGCTATGGGGACTGGGTATTGCAGATGTGCTAGCAACCATCTAGCAGCCCATGTCCCCAGCTCTATGGCCAAAATCCTGGTGACAGGTTCCCTTTAAAGAGGCGAGCAATCTGGAGGTCACTGTTAAAGAGGGGGGTGCTGTGGAGGTCACTGTTAAAGGTGCATGGCGCTGTGGAGGTCACTGTTAAAGGGGCGGGCACTGTGGAGGTCACTGTTAAAGGGGCGGGCACTGTGGAGGTCAATGTTACAGGGGCGGGTACTGTGGAGGTTACTGTTAAAGAGGCAGGCACTGTGGAGGTCACTGTTAAAGAGGTGGGCACTAAGAAGGTCATTGTTAAAGGGGCGAGGACTGTGGAGGTCACTGTTACAGGGGCAGGTACTGTGGAAGTTACTGTTAAAGAAGCAGGCACTGTGGAGGTCACTGTTAAAGAGGTAGGAACTATGGAGGTCATTGTTAAAGGGGCGAGGACTGTGGAGGTCACTGTTAAAGGGGCAGGCACTGTAAATGTTACTGTTAAAGGGGCAGTGTGCTGTGGTGGTCACTGTTAAAGAGGCGGACACTGTGGAGGTCACTGTTAAGAGGGCAGGGGCCACTATTAAAGGGGCAACTGCTGTGGAGGTCACTATTAAGGCAGCAGGATACTGTAAGGTCACTGTTAAAGCAGCGGGGTACGGTGGAGGTCACTGTTAAGGTGGTGTGCACCTGAAAAGGTCACTGTCAAGGGAGTAAGGTGCTGTGAAGATCAAAGTTAAAGGGGTATTTCCATCTCAGACAATGGGAGCATATCGCTAGGAGAGCGAAGCAGGGAGCGCTGTGGCTAGGGAACCTCGTATTTCCCAGGGTCCATCCACCACCAAACGCTGCTCCTATAGAAGTGAATTAGAGCGCACCGCGCATGCGCAGCCCATGCTCCCATTAATTTCTATGAGGCAGACGGCAATAGCAGAGCCAGGGCCGGGGGGCGGGCACTGTGGAGGTCACTGTTAAAAGGGGAGGGCACTGTGGAGGTCACTGTTAAAGGGGCGGGCACTGTGAACGTCACTGTTAAAAGGGAGGCCACAATGAAGTTCACTGTTAAACTGGTGGTCAATGTTAAAGAGGACCTTTCATCTAGCAAAACATTGTGAACTAAGTGTCATTATCTGTACAGCGGTGCCCAGGGATCTCACTGCAATTACCATTATCCCTGGGCACCAGTCCGTTCACCTGCTATGCCCTCCGGTATGTTTAGTCACTTGGTTATAGTAGGAGGAGACTGCCATTGTTCTCCCTGGGCACCGCTGTAAAGATCTTGACACTTAGATCACAATGTTTTGCCAGATAAAAGGTCCTCTTTAAAGGGGCGAGCACTGTAAAAGTCACTGTTAAAGGGGCGGGCACTGTGAAGGTCACTGTTAAAGGGGTGGCCACTATGAGGGTCACTGTTAACCAGCTCCGGACCGCCGTACGCAGGATTGCGTCCTGCCGGCGGTCCTGCTCTTCTGGGTGGACGCATATACGCGTCCTCCCGCGAGAGCCGAGATTTCCTGTGAACGCGCGCACGCAGGCGCGCGCGCTCACAGGAACGGAAGGTAAGAGAGTGGATCTCCAGCCTGCCAGCGGCGATCGCTCGCTGGCAGGCTGGAGATGTTTTTTTTTTAACCCCTTACAGGTATATTAGACGCTGTTTTGATAACAGCGTCTAATATACCTGCTACCTGGTCCTCTGGTGGTCCCTTTTGTTTGGATCGACCACCAGAGGACACAGGTAGCTCAGTAAAGTAACACAAAACACTACACTACACCTCCCCTGTCACTTATTAACCCTTTATGAACCACTGATCACCCCATACAGACTCCCTGATCACCCCCCTGTCATTGATCACCCCCCTGTCAGGCTCCGTTCAGACGTCCGTATGATTTTTACGGATCCACTGATACATGGATCGGATCCGCAAAACGCATACGGACGTCTGAATGGAGCCTTACAGGGGGGTGATCAATGACAAGGGGGTGATCATGCATATAGACTTCCTGATCACTTCCCTGTCATTGATCACCCCCCTGTCATTGATCACCCCCCTGTAAGGCTCCGTTCAGACGTCCGTGTGATTTTTACGGATCCACTGATACATGGATCGGATCCGCAAAACGCATACGGACGTCTGAATGGAGCCTTACAGGGGGGTGATCAATGACAAGGGGGTGATCACCCATATAGACTTCCCGATCACCCCCCTGTCATTGATCACCCCCCTGTAAGGCTCCATTCAGACGTCCGTATGATTTTTACGGATCCACGGATACATGGATCGGATCCGCAAAACACATACGGACGTCTGAATGGAGCCTTACAGGGGGGTGATCAATGACAAGGGGGTGATCACGCATATAGACTTCCTGATCACTTCCCTGTCATTGATCACCCCCCTGTCATTGATAACCCCCCTGTAAGGCTCCATTCAGACGTCCGTATGATTTTTACGGATCCAAGGATACATGGATCGGATCCGCAAAACACATACAGATGTCTGAATGGAGCCTTACAGGGGGGTGATCAATGACAAGGGGGTGATCACGCATATAGACTTCCTGATCACTTCCCTGTCATTGATCACCCCCCTGTCATTGATCACCCCCCTGTAAGGCTCCATTCAGACGTCTGTATGCGTTTTGCGGATCCGATCCATGTATCCGTGGATCCGTAAAAATCATATGGACGTCTGAATGGAGCCTTACAGGCGGGTGATCAATGACAGGGTGGTGATCAGGAAATCTATATGGGTGATCACCCACTTGTCATTGATCATTACCCTGTAAGGCTCCATTCAGACGTCCGTATGCGTTTTGCGGATCCGATCCATGTATCCGTGGATCCGTAAAAATCATACGGACGTCTGAATGGAGCCTTACAGGGGGGTGATCAATGACAGGGGGGTGATCAGGAAGTCTATATGGGTGATCACCCCCTTGTCATTGATCACCCACCTGTAAGGCTCCATTCAGACGTCCGTATGTGTTTTGCGGATCCGATCCGTAAAAATCATATGGACGTCTGAATGGAGCCTTTCAGAGGGGTGATCAATGACAGAGGGGTGATCAGGGAGTGTATAGGAGGTGATCACCCCATACACACTCTCTGATCACCCCCCTGTCATTGATCACCCCCTGTAAGGCTCCATTCAGACATTTTTTTGGCCCAAGTTAGCGGAAATATTTTTTTTTGTTTGTTTTTTCTTACAAAGTCTCATATTCCACTAACTTGTGTCCAAAAAATAAAATCTCACATGAACTCACCATACCCCTCACGGAATCCAAATGCGTAACATTTTTTAGACATTTATATTCCAGACTTCTTCTCACGCTTTAGGGCCCCTAAAATGCCAGGGCAGTATAAATACCCCACATGTGACCCCATTTCGGAAAGAAGACACCCAAAGGTATTCCGTGAGGGGCATATTGAGTCCATGAAAGATTGAAATTTTTGTCCCAAGTTAGCGGAAAGTGAGACTTTGTGAGAAAAAACAAAAAAAAATCAATTTCCGCTAACTTATGCAACAAAAAAAAAATTCTATGAACTCGCCATGCCCCTCATTGAATACCTTGGGGTGTCTTCTTTCCAAAGTGGGGTCACATGTGGGGTATTTATACTGCCCTGGCTTTTTAGGGGCCCTAAAGCGTGAGAAGAAGTCTGGGATCCAAATGTCTAAAAATGCCCTCCTAAAAGGAATTTGGGCCGCTTTGCGCATCTAGGCTGCAAAAAAGTGTGACACATCTGGTATTGCCGTACTCAGGAGAAGTTGGGGAATGTGTTTTGGGGTGTCATTTTACATATACCCATGCTGGGTGAGATAAATATCTTGGTCAAATGCCAACTTTGTCTAAAAAAATGGGAAAAGTTGTCATTTGCCGAGATATTTCTCTCAACCAGCATGGGAATATGTAAAATGACACCCCAAAACACATTGCACAACTTCTCCTGAGTACGGCGATACCAGATGTGTGACACTTTTTTGCAGCCTAGGTGGGCAAAGGGGCACACATTCCAAAGTGCACCTTTCGGATTTCACCGGTCATTTTTTACAGATTTAGATTGCAAACTACTTCTCACACATATGGGCCCCTAAATTGCCAGGGCAGTATAACTACGCCACAAGTGACCCCATTTTGGAAAGAAGACACCCCAAGGTATTCCGTGAGGGGCATGGCGAGTTCCTAGAATTTTATTTTTTTTGTCGCAAGTTAGTGGAATATGAGACTTTGTAAGAAAAAAATAAATAAAAATCATCATTTTCCGCTAACTTGTGACAAAAAATTAAAAATTCTAGGAACTCGCCATGCCCCTCACGGAATACCTTGGGGTGTCTTCTTTCCAAAATGGGGTCACTTGTGGGGTAGTTATACTGCCCTGGCAATTTAGGGGCCCAAATGTGTGAGAAGTACTTTGCAATCAAAATGTGTAAAAAATGGCCTGCGAAATCCGAAAGGTGCTCTTTGGAATATGTGCCCCTTTGCCCACCTTGGCTGCAAAAAAGTGTCACACATCTGGTATCGCCGTACTCAGGAGAAGTTGGGGAATGTGTTTTGGGGTGTCATTTTACATATACCCATGCTGGGTGAGAAAAATATCTTGGTCAAATGCCAACTTTGTATAAAAAAAATTGGAAAAGTTGTCTTTTGCCAAGATATTTCTCTCACCCAGCATGGTTATATGTAAAATGACACCCCAAAACACATTCCCCAACTTCTCCTGAGTACGGCGATACCAGATGTGTGACACTTTTTTGCAGCCTAGGTGGGCAAAGGGACCCACATTCCAAAGTGCACCTTTCGGATTTCACCGGTCATTTTTTACAGATTTTGATTGCAAACTACTTCTCACACATATGGGCCCCTAAATTGCCAGGGCAGTATAACTACGCCACAAGTGACCCCATTTTGGAAAGAAGACACCCCAAGGTATTCCGTGAGGGGCATGGCGAGTTCCTAGAATTTTTAATTTTTTGTCGCAAGTTAGTGGAATATGAGACTTTGTAAGGAAAAAAAATAAAATAAAAAAAATCATCATTTTCCGCTAACTTGTGACAAAAAATAAAAAGTTCTATGAACTCACTATGCCCATCAGCGAATACCTTAGGGTGTCTACTTTCCGAAATGGGGTCATTTGTGGGGTTTTTCTACTGTTTGGGCATTGTAGAACCTCAGGAATTATGACAGGTGCTCAGAAAGTCAGAGCTGTTTCAAAAAGCGGAAATTCACATTTTTGTACCATAGTGTGTAAATGCTATAACTTTTACCCAAACCATTTTTTTTTTTTGCCCAAACATTTTTTTTTTATCAAAGACATGTAGAACAATAAATCTGGTGAAAAATTTATATATGGATGTCGTTTTTTTTGCAAAATTTTACAGCTGAAAGTGAAAAATTTCTTTTTTTTGCACAAAAATCGTTACATTTTGATTAATAACAAAAAAAGTAAAAATGTCAGCAGCAATAAAATACCACCAAATGAAAGCTCTATTAGTGAGAAGAAAAGGAGGTAAAATTCATTTGGTTGGTAAGTTGCATGACCGAGCGATAAACGGTGAAAGTAGTGTAGTGCAGAAGTGTAAAAAGTGGCCTGGTCATGAAGGGGGTTTTAGCTAGCGGGGTTGAAGTGGTTTTAAAGGGGTGACCAATGTTAAAGGGTCGGACACTGTGGAGGTCACTGTTAAAGGGGTGGTTAATGTTAAAGGGGTGGTTAATGTTAAAGGGGCAGGTACTGTGGAGGTCACTGTTAAAGGGGATGGCCATGTGGAGGTCACTGTTAAAGGGATGGGCACTATTTAAGGGACGGGTTATGTGGAGGTCACTGTTAAAAGGGCGGTTACTGTTAAAGGGGTCGCATTGGGGAGGTCACTGTTAAAGGGGCAGGCACTGTGGAGGTCACTTTTAAATGTGCAGGTACTGTGGAGGTCACTGTTAAATGGGCGGGCACTGTGGAGGTCAATGTTAAATGGGTGGTTGTCACGGAAGGTGTACAGAAAACTAGAAGACACAAAATGAAGATCCGACTGACTGGATCCAAAACTAAGGAACAAAAGGGAGAGCCCTGCATCAGACCTGGCTCTATCCCTAACTGCTCAGCCTACCTCGACTGTATAACACCTGAACACCCTATAATAGTGAGGGGACACGACCACCGGCTCCCTACACTTGATACGGAGGGAGTCAGGGTCACCTGGGATCCAGCAAACAGGAAAACACAAATGAACGAACAAAACTTATCTGTAGAAGACTCAGTAGTAGGATCAGCATGCACACACTCCAGGAAGTAATATAAACCGCAAAGTGATGCAGTATGGGGAGGGATTTAAAGGGATGCAATCAGTGCAACTACATGACAGCTGAGAGAGGCTAACGAGATGAGAAAATGAAAGCAAAACAAAAGGAACCTCAAGGAGGAGGTTCTGAAGGACGTCTGTCAGAGCTTCTCAGATGTCTGGTGGTGACAGTACCCCTCCTTCTACGAGTGGACTCCGGACACACAGAGCCCACCTTCTCAGGATAGGACTTATAGAAAGCCCTGATGAGACGAGTGGCCTTAATGTCCGTCACTGAGACCCACATCCTCTCCTCAGGACCATAACCCTCCCAATGAACGAGGTACTGGAGAGAACCGCGGACAACACGAGAATCCACAATCCTAGAGACCTGAAATTCAAGATTACCATCAACCACAATCGGAGGAGGAGGCAAAGACGAGGGTACAATGGGTTGGACATAAGGTTTTAATAAGGACTTATGAAAAACATTATGGATCTTCCAAGTCTGAGGAAGATCAAGACGGTAGGCAACAGGATTGATGACGGACAAGATTTTGTAAGGCCCAATAAACTTAAGACCCAACTTCCAGGAGGGAACCTTCAATTTGATATTCTTAGTAGACAACCACACCAGATCACCAACATTCAGGTCCGGACCAGGCACACGTCTCTTATCCGTCACACGCTTATATCTCTCACTCATGCTCTTTAGATTATCCTGAATCTTTTGCCAAATAGATGACAAAGACAAGGAGAATCTGTCCTCATCAGGTAAACCAGAAGACCCCTCTCCAGAGAAAGTCCCAAACTGTGGATGAAACCCATATGCACCAAAAAATGGTGACTTATTAGAGGACTACTGGCGACGGTTATTTAAAGCAAACTCAGCAAGGGACAAAAAAGAACACCAATCCTCCTGATTCTCCGCCACAAAACAGCGCAGATATGTCTCCAGATTCTGATTGACGCGCTCTGTCTAGCCATTCGACTGCGGGTGGAAAGCAGAAGAGAATGACAACCGAACCCCCAAGCGAGAACAGAAAGCCTTCCAGAATCTGGAAACAAACTGCGTGCCCCTATCAGAGACTATGTCTGAAGGAATACCATGCAATTTGACAATGTGATCAATAAATGCCTGCGCCAGCGTCTTAGCATTGGGCAAGCCAGGAAAAGGAATGAAATGCACCATTTTGCTAAAACGGTCCACCGCCACCAGAATCACAGTCTTCCCCGAGGAACGAGGCAGGTCCGTAAAGAAGTCCATGGACAGATGTGTCCAAGGGTAACGGAAGGAGAGGACCTGATGGCCGTGAATGAGGGACTTTGGCACGAGCGCAGGTCTCGCAGGCTGCCACAAAACCCTCAACCGACTTACGAAGTGCCGGCCACCAGAATCTCCGAGCGATGAGATCCACTGTGGCTCTTGCCCCCGGGTGCCCAACAAGGACAGTATTGTGGTGTTCCTTAAAAATCTTGTATCTTAAAGCGAGAGGCACAAACAACCTACCAGGAGGACAAAGATCAGGAGCCTCTGACTGGGCTACCTGAACCTCTGCCTCCAATTCAGGATAAAGAGCAGAGACCACCACACCTTCAGACAAAATGGGACCCGGGTCTTCAAAATTCCCACCTCCCGGAAAACAATGTGACAGGGCATCTGCCTTCACATTCTTAACCCTAGGGCGGAACGTGACAACAAAATTAAACCTGGAAAAGAACAAAGACCATCTGGCCTGTCTCGGGTTCAGACGCTTGGTTGACTCCAAGTAGGCCAGATTCTTATGGTCAGTAAACACGGTAATAGGGTGTCTGGCTCCCTCTAGCCAATGGCGCCATTCCTCAAAAGCCAACTTGATGGCCAACAACTCCCTATCTCCCACATCGTAATTTCTCTCTGCGGAGGAGAGTTTCTTAGAGAAAAAGGCACACGGTTGCCATTTGGCAGGAGAGGGACCCTGAGACAAGACCGCCCCCACACCCACCTCAGAAGCATCAACCTCAACTATAAAGGGTAGAGAAATATCAGGTTGTACCAAGATGGGAGCGGAAGCAAAACTCTCCTTGATATTAGAAAAGGCCTTACGCGCCTCTACCGACCAGGAGGAAAAATCTACCCCCTTTCCAGTCATATCAGTGAGTGGTTTAACAACAGAGGAATAATTCAAAATAAACTTCCTGTAATAATTGGCAAAACCCAAAAAACGCATCAGCACCTTCTGATTCTCAGGAAGCTCCCACTCAAGCACAGCGCAGACCTTCTCGGGGTCCATGCGAAAACCAGAAGCGGAGAGAAGAAACCCCAGAAATTGAATTTCTGGAACCGCAAACACACATTTTTCCAGTTTAGCGTACAATTTATTCTCCCGCAGGATGAGCAAGACCTGACGTAAGTGTTCCTTATGAGTTTTGAAATCAGGAGAAAAAAATCTAAATGTCATCTAGATACACTAATACAAATTTCCCCATTAAATGATAAAAAATGCTGTTCACAAAATGCTGAAAGACGGCAGGAGCATTCATCAAACCATAAGGCATAACCAAATTCTCAAAATGGCCCTCAGGGGTATTGAAGGCCGTCTTCCATTCGTCTCCTTCTCTGACCCTGACCAGGTTGTATGCCCCTCTTAGATCCAACTTGGAAAAAACTTTAGCCCCAACAATCTGGTTAAACAGGTCCGGGATCAGAGGAAGCGGATAAGGGTCGCGAATTGTGATACTGTTCAGCTCCCTGAAATCCAGACATGGTCTTAAAGAACCATCTTTTTTCTTAACAAAAAAAAAAAAAAAAACAGCGGCAACAGGTGACTTCGAGGGTCGTATGTGTCCCTTTCTTAGACTCTCAGAGATATAAGCACGCATAGCGACCCTTTCAGGTTGGGAGAGATTGTATAAACGAGATTTAGGCAGCTTGGCGCCTGGGGTGAGATTAATAGGGCAATCGTACTCCCTGTGCGGGGGCAAGTCCTGAACACCACTCTCAGAGAACACATCCGAAAATTCAGAGAGAAAAGATGGTACAGTCTTAGTAGAAACCTCAGAAACAGATGTCGTGAGGCAATTCTCTCTGCAAAAGTCACTCCAACCATTTATTTGCCTCGCTTGCCAATCAATGGTGGGGTTATGTTTAGTGAGCTAGGCAACCCGCTTAGGACGAAACATGACACATCCTCAACATGAGTATCACTCACAATCAAACGGATATTGTGAACTATGCCCTTTAACAATTTCTGAGAAAATGGAGCGGAATCAATAGCAAAAACAGGTATATCCTTTCCCAAAGTGCATACCTGGAAACCATGAGTTATAGCAAATTGATTATCAATGAGATTGACAGCTGCTCCACTATCTACAAAAATCTCACAAAAAATGTTCTTGCTCTCTAGGTAGGACAAAACAGGAACTACAAGCAAACGGAAAACCTTCAATTTCCCCATTAACCTTGCCAGTAGTAACAGATGGAACGTTTTTAGAGGATTTTTTTCTTTTTGTTACTTTATTACTCTCAAAAAACTGCCTGAATCTCCTAGAGGGACAAACATTTGCCAAATGATTTATACCCCCACAACAGAAACAAACCTTCCTATGAGGGCTAAATCTTCTATTGTCAGAGGCAATCAAACCCAGCTGCATGGGCTCCTGCTCAGAAGGGATTGAGAGCGACTGAGACCCCTGTGCACTGAATGAGACCGCCACACTGTCCTTGGACTGAGTATGACAGGAAGGAGTGATCTCTCCTCTCTCTCTAAGACGCCTGTCAATACGAACGGCCCGAGACATGGCAGAGTCCAAGGAGGTAGGTCTCTCATGAAAGGCAAATGCATCTTTCAATCCCTCTGAAAGACCATGGCAAAATTGACTTCGGAGTGCAGCATCATTCCAACCAGTATCAGCTGCCCATCTCCGAAATTCTGAACAGTATATCTCTGCGGACTGTTTACCCTGGCATAAAAGACGTAGTCTAGCCTCAGCCAGAGCAATACGATCCGGATCATCATATATCTGACCCAGGGCTAAAAAGAATTAATCCACTGAACGGAGGTGCCGTGCCCCCACCGGCAGCGAAAAGGCCCAGGACTGAGAGTTATCCCTGAGCAGCAAGATGATGATCCCCACCCTCCGCTCCTCATCACCAGAGGAATGGGGAAGTAGGCGAAAATGGAGTTTGCAAGTCTCTCTAAAATGAACGGAGAACGTATCCGGAAGCGAGATTTTAGGCTCAGAACTAATTCCATGAACGCAAGCAGAAACGGTCACCTCAAACTGAGAGACAGTTTTCCGGAGATCTTCTACCTCCAGTGAAAGACCCTGCATGCGGTCAATCAAGGTTGAAACCGGATTCATGCTTAAGACGGTTTTGGTGGTTTATAATGTCACGGAAGGTGTACAGAAAACTAGAAGACACAAAATGAAGATCCGACTGACTGGATCCAAAACTAAGGAACAAAAGGGAGAGCCCTGCATCAGACCTGGCTCTCTCCCTAACTGCTCAGCCTATGCCAAAATCCCAATGGTAGATGATCACATATCCTCGTACCTCGACTGTATAACACCTGAACACCCTATAATAGTGAGGGGACACGACCACCGGCTCCCTACACTTGATACAGAGGGAGTCAGGGTCACCTGGGATCCAGCAAACAGGAAAACACAAATGAATGAACAAAACTCAAAGACTCAGTAGTAGGATCAGCATGCACACACTCCAGGAAGTAATATAAACCGCAAAGTGATGCAGTATGGGGAGGGATTTAAAGGGATGCAATCAGTGCAACTACATGACAGCTGAGAGAGGCTAACGAGATGAGAAAATGAAAGCAAAACAAAAGGAACCTCAAAGAGGAGGTTCTGAAGGACGTCTGTCAGAGCTTCTCAGATGTCTGGTGGTGACAGTGGTAAATGTTAAATGGGCGTGCACAGGGGAGGTCATTGTTAAAAGGGCGGGCACTGTGGAGGTCGCTGTTTAAGGGGAGGTCACAATTAAGGGGACGGGCAATGTGGAGGTCACTGATAAAGGGGCAGGCAATGTGGAGGTCAATGTTAAAGGGGCGGGCAGTGTGAAGGTCACTGTTAAAGGGGTGGGCACTGTTGAAGTCGCTGTTAAACGGGTGGGCACTGTGAAGGCACTGTTAAAGGTGCAGCCACTATGAAGGTCACTGTTAAAGGGGTGGTCAATGTTAAAGGGGCGGGCATTGTGGAGGTCACTGTTAAAGGGTGGGAACTGTGGAGGTCACTGTTTATAGTGCCGGCACTGTGGAGGTCACTGTTAAAGGGGCAGGCACTGTGCAGGTCACTGTTAAAGATGTGATCATTTTTAAAGGGGCGGGCACTGTGGAGGTCACTGTTAAAGGGGCGGGCACTGTGGAGATCACTGTTAAAGGGGCAGGCACTGTGCAGGTCACTGTTAAAGATGCGATCATTGTTAAAGACGTGGGCACTGTGGAGGTCACTGTTAAAGGGGCGGGTACTGTAGAGGTTTATAGAACCCCATAATCAATATTTTGTGGAAGCAGGTATATTGCACCCTTCAATCTGTATTTTTTGGAAGCAGGCATGTCAAACCCCTTAATCAGTATTTTGTGGAAGCTGGTATATCAAACCCCTTAATCAGTATTTTGTAGAGATCAGGTGTATCGTAGGCCTCAATCAATATTTGGTGGAAGCAGGTATATCGCACCCGTCAATCTGTATTTTGTGGAAGCAGGGGTATCACAGGCCTCAATCAATATTTTGTGGAAGCAGGTATGTCAAATCCCCTTCATCCGTATTTTGTGAAGGCAGGTATAAAGAACCGCTTAATCAATATTTGGTGGAAGCAGGGATATCCATCCCCTTAATCAGTATTTTGTGGAAGAAGGTATATCGAACTCCTTAATCAATATTTGTTGAAAGCAGGTATATTGCACCCCTCAATCAGTATTTTGTGGAAACAGGTGTATCGCATGCCTCAATTAGTATTTTCAGACCTCGATCAATATTTGGTGGAAGCAGGGATATCTATCCCCTAATCAGTATTTTGTGGAAGCAGGTGTATTGTAGGCCTCAATCAATATTTGGTGGAAGCAGGTATATCAATCCCCTTAATCAGTATTTTGTGGATGCAGGTATATAGAATCCCTTAATCTATATTTGGTGGAAGCAGGTATATCGCACCTCTCAATCAGTATTTTGTGGAAGCAGGTATATCGCACTCCTCAATCAATATTTGGTGGATGCAGGTATATAGAACCCCTTAATCAGTATTTGGTGGAAGCAGGTATATCGCACCCCTCAATCTGTATTTTGTGGAAGCAGGTATATCAAACCCCTTATTCAGTATTTTGTGGAAGCAGCTATATCGCACCCCTCAATCTGTATTTTGTGGAAGCAGGTATATCAGACCCCTTAGTCAGTATTTGGTGGAAGCTAGTATATCAAACCCCTTAATCAGTTTTTTGTGGAAGCAGGTGTATTGTAGGCCTCAGTCAGTATTTGGTGGAAGCAGGTATATCAATCCCCTTAATCAGTATTTTGTGGAAGCAGGTGTATCACAGGTCTCAATCAACATTTTATGGAAGCGGTCATATCAATCCCCTCAATCAGTATTTTGTGGAAACAGGTGTATCGCATGCCTCAATTAGTATTTTGTTGAAGCAGGTATCTCGTAGGCCTTAATCAGTATTTGGTGGAAGCAGGTATATAGAACCCCTTAATCAATATTTTGTGGAAGCAGAGGTATTGCAGGCCTCAATAAGTATTTGTTGGAAGCAGGTATATCAATCCCTTTATTCAGTATTTGGTGGAAGCAGGCATATTAATCCCCTTAATCAGTATTTTGTGGAAGTAGGTATATCACACCCCTTAATCAGTATTTGGTGGAAGCAGGTATCTAGAACCCCTTAATCAGTATTTTGTGGAAGCAGGTATATCGCACCCCTCAATCAGTATTTTGTGGAAGCAGTTATATAGAACCCCTTAATCAATATTTGATGGAAGCAGGTATATCTCACCCCTCGATCTGTATTTAGTGGAAGCAGATATATCAAACCCCATAATTATTACTTTGCGGAAGCAGCTATATTGCACCCCTCAATCAGTATTTTGTGGAGGCAGGTATATCAAACGTCTTAATCTGTATTTTGTAGAAGCTGATATATTGAACCCCTTAATCAGTATTTTGTGGAAGCAGGTGTATCGCAGGCCTCAAGCAATATTTAGTGGAAGCAGGTATATCAGTCCCCTTAATCATTATTTTGTGGAAGCAGGTGTATCACAGACCTCGATCAATATTTGGTGGAAGCAGGGATATCTATCCCCTAATCAGTATTTTGTGGAAGCAGGTGTATTGTAGGCCTCAATCAATATTTGGTGGAAGCAGGTATATCAATCCCCTTAATCAGTATTTTGTGGATGCAGGTATATAGAATCCCTTAATCTATATTTGGTGGAAGCAGGTATATCGCACCTCTCAATCAGTATTTTGTGGAAGCAGGTATATCGCACTCCTCAATCAGTATTTGGTGGATGCAGGTATATAGAACCCCTTAATCAGTATTTGGTGGAAGCAGGTATATCGCACCCCTCAATCTGTATTTTGTGGAAGCAGGTATATCAAACCCCTTATTCAGTATTTTGTGGAAGCAGCTATATCGCACCCCTCAATCTGTATTTTGTGGAAGCAGGTATATCAGACCCCTTAGTCAGTATTTTGTGGAAGCTAGTATATCAAACCCCTTAATCAGTTTTTTGTGGAAGCAGGTGTATTGTAGGCCTCAGTCAGTATTTGGTGGAAGCAGGTATATCAATCCCCTTAATCAGTATTTTGTGGAAGCAGGTGTATCACAGGTCTCAATCAACATTTTATGGAAGCGGTCATATCAATCCCCTTAATCAATATTTTGTGGCAGCAGGTATATAGAAACCCTTAATCAATATTTGGTGGAAGCAGATATATCGCACCAATCAATCACTATTTTGTGGAAGCAAGTATATCGCACCTCTCAATCAGTATTTTGTAGAAGCAGGTATCTCGTAGGCCTCAATCAGTATTTGGTGGAAGCAGATATATAGAACCCTTTTAATCAGTATTTGGTGGAAGCAGGTGTATCGCAGGCCTCAATCAGTATTTGGTGAAAGCAGGTATATCAATCCCCTAAATCAATATTTTGTGGAAGAAGCTATATAGAAACCCTTAATCAATATTTGGTGGAAGCAGGGATATCAATCCCCTTAATAAGTATTTTGTGGCAGCAGGTATATAGAACCCCTTAATCAGGGGTCGAGTGGAGGGGGAACGCATGGGAACGGCGTTCCTGCACTTTTTTCATGGCAGGAACGCCGTTCCCTTTCAGCCTCAAGCCAGGAGAACACGGCTGAATCAGATTCACAGGGGGAGACGGAGCGCACTGTGCAGGGCAGGTTAAGGGAGGAGGGGCAGCTTCAGTTGAGAGGAAGCTGTCTGTGCGGTGCCGCTGCCTGCGACTCCTCTCATGGCGCCCCGCCCCCTAATGACATCATCTCCTTCACTACGAGATCATTTAGAATGTCTTTTAGAAAAGTTTGTCCTGGGATTCGAACTCACGACCTCTACACATCAGAGGAAGGCATTTACCCTCACAGCCATGAAAGCCGTCTAGGTAAATGCTTAAAAAAAAAAAAAAAAAAAAAAAAAAAAAATATAAGACTTCTAATTATATCTAGTGTACAACCATACACATGACAGCTGCCCACTGTGTATGGATGTAGCAGAGCTGGGTGTGTTGGGGCAGCTGTCATGTGTATGGTTGTACACTAGGTATCAGTACACTAGGTATAAGTAGAAGTCTTATTTTTTTTTTTTTAAACAGCTACCTTGACAGCTTTTATGGCTGTGAGGGTAAATGCCTTGCCTCTGATGTGTAGAGGTCATGAGTTCGAATCCCAGGACAAACTTTTCTAAAAGTGTTTTTTTTTTTTTATAAGACTTCTACTGATACCTAGTTTACTGATACCAAGTGTACAACCATACACATGACAGCTGCCCACTGTGTATGGATGTAGCAGGGCTGGGTGTGTTGGGGCAGCTGTCATGTGTATGGTTGTACACTAGGTATCAGTACACTAGGTATAAGTAGAAGTCTTAGTTTTTTTTTTTTTAAGCAACTACCTCAACAGCTTTTATGGCTGTGAGGGTAAATGCCTTGCCTGTAATGTGTAGAGGTCATGAGTTCGAATCCCAGGACAAACTAAAAGTGTTTTTTTTTCTTTTTCTGATACTTCTACTGATACCTTGTGTACTGATACCTAGTGTACAACCATACACATGACAGCTGCCCCAACACACCCAGCTCTGCTACATCCATACACAGTGGGCAAAGTTACCTACAGTAGAAGTCTTATATATATTTTTTTTTAAGAAGCAAGCTAGACAGCTTTCATAGCTGTGAGGGCATATGCCTTGCTTCTGCTGTGTAGAGGTCATGAGATCGAATCCCAGGACAAACTTTTCTAAAAGTGCTATTTTTTTAATTTATTTTTTAGTCCGCAGCGACACAAATTACAGCATGCTAGATTTTCTGTGCTTTTTTATTTTTTGGAGGGGGGGGGGGGGGTTGCAGTGGATCTTGGGTGAGTTCCCACACTTTTTTTCCCAGGACTTGACCCCTGCCCTTAATCAATATTTGGTGGGAGCAGACATATCGCACCAATCAATCACTATTTTGTGGAAGCAGGTATATCGCACCCCTCAATCAGTATTTGGTGGAAGAAGGTATATAGAACCTCTTAATCAGTATTTGGTGGAAGCAGGTATATCGCGGGCCTCAATCAGTATTTGGTGGAAGCAGGTATATCAATCCCCTTAATCAGTATTTTGTGGAAGAAGGTATATCAAACCCCATAATCAGTTTTTTTTGGGCAACAGGTATATTACACCTGTTGCAAATAGTTGTTCCAATAGTTCCACTTGTTCCTCTATATACCTGCAGTATCGCTGCAGAACCACACACAACTGCTGCACAATACAAATGCACTATATACTTTCTATGTTAGAAAGTAAATTATAGGTATATCACACCCCTCAATCAGATTTTTTTGGGGCAATAGGTATATCACACCAGTTGCAATGATTTACTCCAATAGCGTTTGTCCCTCTATATAGCTGCGGTATCGCAGAAGAACTGCACACAACTGGTGCACAATACAAATACACTATAATATACATTCTATGTTAGAAAGTATATTACTGTATTAGTATATAACACCCCTCTGTATATCATACAGTAGCACACCTATACCAGTCTTTAAAGGTTTTTTGTAGCCATATTAGCTAGCGTTTGGTGTCCCTAACAGTTTGTCCCTGCTCCACAAAGCAACCGCTCCCTACACTCGCAAAACACAGAATGTAAAATGGCTGCCAAATCGGGTTCTGTTATAAGGTGGGGGTGTGTCCATGTGCTGAAACGTCTCAATTGGCTGTCCTGTCCCACCTGATGTGTGTGTCATGGGTCAAATTTGGGCATAAGCAAAAAATTAAGGCGCCGGCGGACATCGCCATATGTTTGGCGAATTGCAAAAGCGCAACGTTCGCCAGGAAACAACCACCGGGTGAACAACAAGGCCATCTCTAGTCACTGTTAAGGGGGTGGGTTATTGTGGAAATCACTGTTAAGGAGATGCGATACTGTTGAGGTCACTAATAAATGGGCGGCCGTTGTAGAGGTCACTGTTAAAGGGGCGGGTGCTGTGAAGGTCACTATTAAGGGGGCAGAGCACTGTCGAGGTCACTGTTAAGGGGGCAGGGGACTGTGAAGGTCACTATTAAAGAGGCAGTCGCTGTGGGGGTCCCTGTTAAGACAGTGGGGTACTGTGGAAGTCCCTGTTAAGGGAGCGACGTACTGTGGCAGTCACTGTTAAAGTGGCGGGCGCTGTGGAGGTCTCTGTTAAGAGACCAGGAAACGGTGGAGGTCACATTTAAGAGGACGGTCCGCTATTGAGGTCAGTGTTAAGGGGCGGGGTGATGTAGAGGTCACTGTTAAGGGGGTGGGGTATTGTGGAGGTCACATTTTAAGGGAATGGATCTCTGTGGAGTTCACTGTTAAGCGGACAGGTCATTGTGGAAATCACTGTTAAGGATACAGGGTACTGTGGAGGTCACTAATAAAGGGGCAGCTGCTGTGGAGGTCACTGTTAAAGGGGCAGGCACTGTGGATGTTACTGTTAAGGGGCAGGCCGCTGTGGAGTTCACTGTTAAATGGGCGGGCACTGTGGAAGTCACTGTTAAGGGGGCAGGGGACTGTGGAGGCCACTATTAAAGGGGCAGCTGCTGTGGAGGTCACTGTGATGGAGAACACTATGGATATCTTTTAACCTCACACACAAACATTAAGTGAACTAGATGAAATATACCCTTGTGAAGCCGGGTCCTTCTGCTAGTACTGTATATAGTACATGTGCCGGCTTTATGCCCTTTTACAGCAAAAAACAGCACATGACCAGCACATGTAATTACACTGGAGAAAAGTGGGTTTGGTTTTAGAGGGGGTAAAACTTCACACTTACATTTTGGTCAGGGAGCCTCAAACAGACAATGAGGTCCTGAATGTAACAGTGTTGGATTCCTTGCGACTCCTTCTTCAATACTGTTAATTTCTATGGAATCACCGCCACTCTGTCTCTGGCCATGACAGTGTCGACATACAGCCATGCCCTTATAAGAGAACTTGTCGCCACTCCTGAACATGTCTGCTTTAGTAAATAATTGTATTCCACACTGCATTACACTTTTGTAGCATTTATTCTTATGACTGTGTGTTGTGCCATTCTTCTATTATTCCTGATAAAATTTTCTGAATAAAGGTCCAAATGAGTGCAGCCAGTTGGGGTTGTATCTCTGCAGCACTAATTGGATAGTGTCAGACCGTGCAGAGACACACTCCGAAATGGTAGCACTGTGAGATGGGGAAACAGCTCTCTTTGTCTGAACACTGTTTGTGTAGATTAAATTAAATAATCTGGACTGACATTCTGCTGTTTGGCCACAAGATGCCGCTGTTTCCTAAACACAGCTACAGACTGCATATATTTCCATATTCATGAGAGGGGGGGTTACATAGAGCCTGGAGAGGAAGAGAAAGGGAGCAGCCATCTTAGAGAGAGCTGAGACTTAGGAACTGTGTCAGCAGAGCATCCGACGGCATCCAGGTGTCAGAGCATCCATCAGTGACAAGAGCGGCAGCTAAGTGAAGCTGATCGTGTCCAAGACCCTAATCCTGTCTAGAAGAATAAGGATTGCTTTCAGGAACGTTGATGAGAGCTGAGGAGCAAAGCTACATACACTGAGGGACAGCATGCTTGTTTGAGAGGCTTTTGTTCGGTTCAGAGTCACCAGCGGATGCAGAGCAGACCTGGGTTGGTAAAATTGTGCACGCACCTTATTACAGTGTTGGCGCCTAGAGACTGAGACCAGGCCTGCAGTTAGTTAGATAGGGTCTCTGTTTGTGTCAAGCCACAAGTGTTGCTGGCTGTTCATTGCAAAGACTCCATAACTTAAAGTGACATTTCACATTGTAGAGCTGATAAACGTCCCACAAACTCAAGCTAGGCTGATTTTTTTGCTCAGAAGGAACACTCAGGCACATGCTACAAGACCAGTTATGGGAGGGAGAATACTGTAGAGCACTCTAAGATTATAAGCTGTTGTGCTGAACCTCAGGATAGCCTGCACCACGCACCCATACAGTTATTCTTGTTTTTTAGGGTAATAACAGGTAAGGTGTGTCAGTTTAGTCATGCCCGCCAGTAGGTAAACTACCACGCTTTTCTCCTGCATCCATCGGAGGGCGCTGTGCAGCACAAGGGTCTCAGCCTTCGGGCTAGGTGTATGTAAATTTATTGGAGGTTTCCAGCATTTGTGGTTGTGCCCATTACTTTGTTTAAGTAAAATTCTGTTTAGGCAAAAGCTGGTGATGGAGTTGTTTTCCTCGTTCGTGACGTCGCTGTATCCTGGGGAGCCCACCCCATTACACGGCTTACAGCACTCATAAACTTCTAGCAGGAATAATAATTGAACGGCACAACATGCAGATAAAAGAAAAGATCCTTGAGAATTGTTATTGCATGGAGGATGCAAATATTTAGTAAAATAAACATGTCAGGTTGTCATTATAGGGGGTTTCTGAGCTTTTAATACTAATGACCTATCCTAAGGATAGGTCATCAGTATCTGATCGCTGGGGTCCAACACCTGGGACCCCTGCTGATCAGCTGTTTGAGAAGGCAGCAGTGTTGACAGTAGCGCTGCAGCCTTCTCTGAGCTTTTCCTAAGCCATGTGACGTCACATTCAAAGATCATGTGGCCTAGGCGCAGCTCAGCCCCATAGAAGTGAATGGGGCTGAGCTGCAATACCAAGCACAGCCACTGTACAATGTACAGCGCTGTGCTTGGTAAGCCGAGAGAAGGCTGCGGTACTCACAAGAGCGCCGGTGCCTTCTCAAACAGCTGTCGGGTGTCGGACCCCCACCGATCAGTATTAAAATTTCGGAAAACCCTTTTAAATATCAGTTTAATTGGGTGTTAGCCATGAGCTGGCATAAGAAAAAGGAAAATGCCTAGTGAACTGTGCTAACATTTTTATGTCATATTATCCACCACAAATTACCATGTACACCACCTTCATGGGTATACACCTAGCCTTTGCACCCATAGCACTTGATATGGGTCGTAGAGATTGATGGTGTCTCAATCAGGTGCAGGAACATTGGGGGAGAATGATCAAACTAGGGTAAAGTACAACTGGCTTAGATGCCCATACCAACCAATCAGATTCCCCCTTTCATTTTCCAAAGGAGCTGTCAAAAATGAAAGGTGGAATCTGATTGGTTGATATGGGCAACTAAGCCAGTTCTACTTTACAACAGTTCGATAAATCTCCCCCATTATACCTTTTTGTAGGGAATAGCAATATGACAGTTTTTTTCCTGCAGTATGGGTTTTCTGATATACGGTGCCTTTAATTATTGCTACTTATGCTGCCGTTTTCATTTTCTTACACTAGGGGGTGGGGGCCCCGTTTTATTTTGCTATGGGACCCTATGAATTATAGTTTTGCTGCATTTTCCAGCATAACCCATGCTCCAACTAAAATTCCCTAGGCTGGAAAAGAATCTGGAAGCTGTGAGGTATGGTGGGCATGTTACAAAACTCTTGATTTACATAACTCAGTTTGCTGACAAGAAATCTTATGCAAACAGTGCAATGAAACACCACATTACCTCTTACTGAACCAAAAGCTCAAACAACTTATCTAATTTTTGCAAAAAATTAACCGCTCGCTGTTATCTCCTGGCTGTACATTGACAGATGAACCTCTGACGTGATCAGAGGGAAAACATGACTGCAGTGGAGTCATGAAGCGGAGTTTAGCAGAATGAATATGTAATTGAATCTCCCATTCAGGTGCAGGTGTTCGGTAATAATGGCTCACAGAAAATTAGCGCATTCTCAGTATGTAAAACTAATTATGATGCTACTTTAGTTGCCAGACGGAATGGCTTTGTGTGCTCAGTTTTCCGTTTTGACACATACAAAATTAGATCATTTTTACACAACTTTGATATGTCATAGAGACATTTCAAAAGTTGTGATCAGTGGGGGTCTCTAGAATGAGGAGAGAGAAGTGCATGCATATAGCGCTTTCTCTCCTCGCTGCACGAGACGGATTCCATAGAAGTCTATGGGCATGTCATGATTCTGTCCTTAACAGCGTAGAGAGAGAATACAGTATGTGCGCACCTCTCTCCCCTCATTCTAGAGAACGATGGGGGTCTCAGCACTCAGACCCCAACGATCACAACTTTTCATATGTCTCTATAACATATCAAATGCTGTGTGAAAAGTTAGTGATGCTTTAAGGCTTGTTCACACTGTGGCCAAGATTTACTAATGTGCCTGTGCCTAGAATTGGTCTAAAAGGTGGTGCAAATTGGCATAATTTTGGCACAATGTAGTGCAACTAGGGTTTCTATTTTTTTTTCCAACAACTTGCTTGAGAAGGGGGCAGGGCTTAACAGGAGACGGATGTGGCATATAATGCACCATTTTGTGCTACAATTATGCCCCAATTATGGCGTAAAATTCCATCTCAAAGTAAGCCAACCAATAGTTGGGATAGGGCTATTGTTTTGCCTGATAAATCTGGTGCAGGTATACATAACCTGTGTAATTTTATGCCATTTACAGGATTAGTAAATCTAGGCCTTTATTTTTCATCTATGTTGGGCAAATACACCAGGAAAATCCCCCGGTGTATGCATCAAACATAAATCTCCAACATATACAACTGTATACTATACATCACCCATAGGCTCCTAGGTTGTGGAATATATACCATACATTATGCGTGTCTGTGCAGAAAGCCTCTGTACTGCAAACCATAGTCAACTGCACTTCTCAGTACAGCAAGGAAAAAGGTATGCCGGTGATACTCCCTGAACATATGCTATTAGGACACTCTTGACCTATGTCACTTTAGTGGGACCATAAATACCATAACATCAATGTCAGTGAAATGAAGATAGACAATCCAAGAACAACTTAAACAAATGAGTAATCACAAATGATCCAGTTTTATAAAAAAAACAACAACAAAAAAAAACATTAGTACTGTACATAATCTGTACATATTAGGAGCAGGGGTGCACCTCACTTTTCTGCTGCCTGAGGAAAGAATTGAAACAGCGTCCCTCCTCCCCCAGTCCCAATACCAAATTCTCAACCTAACCCCTTCACTCCTAACATAATGTATATCACTACAAAACATACAAGGTAATACAGACCCACATATGTACCTCTTTCATCCAGTGACTTCTCTTCTCTGATGTAGATATTCTCTTTTCTGTTCTTCTCCTCTCAGACCAGACCGCCATAGTGACTCCTTTCATCCGCGCCTCGTCTGCAGAGTTTGACAAACAGACATCTTATTTTCCTACTTTTCCATCCTCCTCCTCACCTTCTCAACACCCCATCCTGCCACCTCCGTTACTGTCTCCGCTGTGCCCCCAATGTTATCCTGCAGAAACAGTCCCCCTGAAAATACTGGTACCACAACAGAGTGTCAGTGCAAAAACACCCTTTTATATTGTGCACCACTACAAAAAGTACCCCTTTCAGATCAGACCCCCATATAAAACCCTAAATGAGACCCCCATCTCAGACCAAACCCCCTTTAGACCTCTATGTCAGACCCTAGTTTTAGACCTCAGTTCAGACCCCCCATTAGACCTCCATGTAAGACCCTGACCCAATATCAGACCTCAGATAAGACCCCCATTAGACCTCTAGACCCCCTTTAGACCTCCAGACTCCCAGACATCTATACCCCCTCATTAGACCTCTCCAGACCCCCAATTAGATGTCTATACCCCCATTATACCTTTCCAGACCCCATTCACACCTCCAGACCGCCAGTCAGACCTCCAGAACCCCATTAGACCTCTCCAGACCCCCAGTCAGACCTCTCCAGACCCCCAGTCAGACCTCTCCAGATCCCCAAGTCAGACCTTTAGACCCCCCATTAGACCTCTCCAGACCTCAGTCAGACCCGTCAGACAACTGCAGACCCCCCCAGTGAGCCCACTTTAGACCCCCCAAAAAGACCTCCCGAACCCTCTTTAGACCTATCTAGACCTCCAGACCCCCTGTGAGACCTCTCCAGACCCCAAGTCAGACCACTTCAGACCCCCAATAAGACCTCCAGACTCCCCATTAAGTATATCCAGACCCCCAATAAGGCCTCCATATCAGACCTCAGATCAGACTGTAAAATAATAAAATAACTTACCTCTCCTGTCTCCTGCGGCCACTGTCCCTGTCCTGGTTCTCTTCTCAGATCTGAGAAACAGATCTGTTTTCTATTTTTGTAGATTGTGTCAGAGAAAACGGATCCGTCCCTATTGACTTGCATTGGGAGTCATGCCAGATCCGTCTTGCTCCGCATCCCAGGATGGAAAGCAAACTACAACATGTTGCGGTTTGCTCTACGGTATGGGAACGGAACGGAGTGCATTCCGTTCTGTTCAGTTCAGTTTTGTCCCTATTAACAATGAATGGGGACAAAGCGGAAGCGTTTTTTTTTCCGGTATTGAGATCCGTCTGCATTCGCAATTGACTATAGCATCTAAGAGATTAAATTACCAGGATTGCAGGAGACTAGCTGATTATTCACATTGACCCTCCTGCTGCTGATGGCTAATGGTGAAGGCAGCTGAGCCTTTAGTTAAAACTCAATTCATGCTGGAGTCATTGGTACCTGTTTTACAGGATTGATGATGGATATCTGATTTATTATCGGTCCAACATGTTTTCTCTTTACGCTGAGTTCAGACCTGAGCGTTCGCGATGGAGCGCTCTGTATGCGCAATTGTATGGGCGTTTGCAATCGCGCATACAGAGACAAGCAAACGCCCATTGTCGCGCGTTCCCGCTGAAGTCTATGTACGGGAACGCGCAACAAGACGCCCCAAAGAAGCTCATGTACTTCTTGGGGCGTCGGGCGTTTTACAGAGCGATCGTACACGCTGTAAAACGCTCAGGTGTGAACCCAGCCTTAGTGTTTAATGGGCAGAATAGTGCAGCAGGGTACACTTACCCTGCCAGTCCAAAAGCAATGGAAACTGGTCAGAACCTATCATCAGCATAAATGAAGCCTGATACATATTTTCAAAGTCATACATTTATCTATAATTCTGACTTCAGCATTGGTGAGAAAAGAGAACATTTCACTCTAAATGTGTTTTACGTTTGCTTGTTTAAACTTTCCTTCTTATTCTTGCAGATACTATAGCATTAAAGGGGTTGTGTAGTTTTTTGTCTTTTTATATGCTCCCCAGCCAGCAGTACCTGTAGAAAAATCCCTGCTTACCTACTCCCCGGTGCTCTATTCTGGCTCCTAAGCACTCTTTACTCTACTTTTGTTGCCCATCTGTCAACTCCTGGGGGCACCGTCAATGAGAGGATGTGATAGGATAGGAACAAAGTGAATCTCCCATAGGTTGCAATGTCAAATCATTGCAGTCTATGGGATGATCACATGTTAGAGTCCCTTAGGGGGACTAAAATAAGTTACTTTTTTTTTTATGTACCTCCTTTTCCCCATATTAAATATAAAAAAAAAGTATCATTGGTATTAACCATGTCCCAAAATGTCCTAACTATTATAGAGGGCATTACTACTAATGGGGGCACTCTTGGGGAGCATTATCACTGTTGGAGGTACTGTAGATAGCGCTGTTACTATTAAGGACAGTCAATAATACTGTTGACTGGGAGAACTATTACTATGGGAGGACTTTCTGTATGGCACTGTTATTTCTGAATTATAGTATATGAGGTTATTGGGGAGAACAGTGGGCATAGTATTGGGGGTAGCAGCAGGATAAAAAAAATGTGGGCATCAGAAAGGGGAGGGTGATAGAAAAGTGGAGAATCTAAGATGTCTGTGTGCCAAATTCTGCAGAGACTAGACACAGCTGAAAGAATTGGTCAAGGTGGCCTGGTCAGAAAGGAGAAGATGAGGAAAGAGAACGTCTACATCAGTGATGACGTCACTGGGTGTAAGAGGTATGTGGCACTGTATTACCCTGTATGTTTTGTAGCGCTGTATGTAATGTTTTCCAAGTATGAATTCCAACAATTGAGGGGAGGGGGCACCAATTAAATTTTCACCTTAGACAACAGAAAGTCTAAGTGCACCCTGTAGTCAATGTCCGCACCAACGGGGTCACATATGCTCTTGCAGTCAATGACTAGCCTCAGTAGTGATGTTGTCTCCAAACATCATGTCACTGCTGGGTCACATACTATCTTGGGACATATCACCACTGAGAATAGTCATTAACTTCAGTGGCTCATACGACCCCACCTGTGTAGAAGTTGACAGACAGGGACCAGAAGTCCAATAAAGACAGCCCTGGAACCAGAACTGAACATCAGGGAGCAGGCATGTATGGTTTTTCCACAGGAACCACTGGCTGGGGAGCGCTCTGTACAGTATTGGAATATATTAGCTTCGATGAGCCGAAGTTATTACCTTGCGAAATCTTGTGAGACTTTGCATATTAACGTCATAAATTGATTTCTACTGTAAAAAAAACTGTTTGGGAAATGTTTTTTTACTGTAGAAATCAATTTATGAAGTTATTACGTAGTAACTTCGGCTTATCAAAGCCAATACATTCTAATACTATACGGAGCGCTCGCTCCGTACAGTATTGAAAAAAGTTTTATGCAAATACATTTTCGGATGTTTCATCCCTAGTCTCCTACTCACTGCTACAAAACCTTTAGGGCCAGACGTGCCTGTCTGCAGTGAGCTAACCCCCCCCCCCCCCCCCCCCCCCCAGGTAGCTGTTGGTTGTCCTGACCAACTTTTATGACTACACTGGCCCATTGAAATGGGTAAATACTGCACAAACTGCCCCACCACTGACGAGACACACTGAGCATGTGTGATCCCTCCATGTAACCAGTGCCAGTTTAAACCTACACTCCAGCTTTATAATGCCCCCTTATGGTCATTTGCTTAGAGTACCCCCTTGGTTTGCAGATGTATCACACACATTGTCAGCAGTGATAACATATGTGCAATATATAGATTCAGACTCCTTTACTCCACTTTGCTGTTATGAATAAATGCTTTTATTTCAAAGAGTCCAGTCAAAAAACGTTTTTCGGCATATAGCCTTCTTCAGTACAGCTGGTTGAGCCGCATAGGTGGAGAAAAAAGCGTAGAGTAAAAGTTTAAGTTGAGGTACCCACAGTGGGTGGCAAGTTGTTGCAGTGATGTGGGGCTGTATGGCTTGCGCTGGAGTAAGGCAGTAGCCTAAAGAGAGGGGTGCCATGACTCTACGCTTTTTTCTCCACCTATGCAGCTCAACCAGTTGTACTGAAGAAGGCTATATGCCGAAAAACGTTTTTTGACTGGAACCGCTTTTTGAAATAAAACCATTTAATCAAAACAGCAAAGTGGAGTACAGGAGTCTGAATCTGTATTATTATCTGGTTTGGGAACCATCTCCTGCTGCCCACAAAATCAGATTGGAGTACTATCCAACCTTACATTATTTATATGTGCAATATAGCTGCGATTTAATGTACTGATAGAAGATAGTGACATAGTTTATAAGGCCGAAAAAATACATCTGCCCATCCAGTTTGGCCTGTTATCCTGCAGTTGATCCAGAGGAAGGCAAAAAAAACCTGTGAGGTAAAAGCCAATTTTCCCCACATAAGGGGAAAAAAAATCCTTCCCGACTCCAATCAGGAAATCAGAATATATCCCTGGATCAACGACCCACTCTCTAGTAGCTATAGCCTGTAATATTATTAAGCTCCAGAAATACATCCAGGCCCCTCTTAAACTCTTTTAGTGAACTCACCATCACCACCTCCTCAGGCAGAGGGTTCCATAGATTCACTGCTCTTACCGTAAAGAATCCTCTTCCATGTTTGTGTATGAACCTTCTTTTCTCCAGGTGCAGAGGATGTCCCCTTGTCACAGTCACAGTCCTGGGGATAAATAGATGATTTAGGGAGAGATCTCTATACTGACCCATGATATATTTATACATAGTGTAGGAAGATACAAGGGGTCGTCATTGATTGTAGGTATGTGTCACCGAGGTTCCTGGCCTCGGTGAAGTGAGAGCCGGTATTTTCATGTGTCAGCGGCAGCTAATGCTGATTGACACTTTTCTATTTAGTATGGCTGTAAATAGCTGATCCAGGACGGCTCTTACTGGGAGTAGCCAAAGTGCTGGCTGGGTGACTACTCCCCACTTTCCAGGCCAGGTCTTGACAGGCTTATAAAAAACTGCCAGCGCTGTCAGGTGGTGTGGATTGTCTCCCTTCCTTTGACAGTGGAGCTCTGGAGATGTCTGTGATAAGGTCTGAAGACTGTGTGTTAGACAAGCAGGCCGCCTTAAAGCCTGCAAGTGGACTTTCTGAGGCTGAGCATTCAGCCGGGTGTGAACTGACACCCACTATACCAGGTGAACTTTATTTTGTTTTTCTGTGTGTGAACAAGCATCAAGCCTAAAAGTGACTGTTGTGTTATAAGTGTGAATAAACACTGAAGAGTGATTTACAACCTGGTCCTTTGCCTCTATACTGCGTCCGCTAACCTGCCTACCACATCGAATCCCCACAATAGTTATTAGATCTCCCCTCATTCATCTTTTTTCTAAAGTGAATAACCCTAATTTTGATAATCTTTCAGGGTACTGTAGCCCCCCATTCCAGTTATTACTTTAGTTGTCCTCCTCTGGACCCTCTCCAGCTCTGCTATGTCTGCCTTGTTCACAGGAGCCCAGAACTGTACACAGTACTCCATCTGTGATTTGCAAAGTGGTAGGACTATGTTCTCATCGTGGGCATCTATGCCCCTTTTGATGCAACCCATTATCTTATTGGCCTTGGCAGCAGCTGCCTGACACTGGTTTATACAGCTTAGTTTGCTGTTCACTAAAATTCCTAGGTCCTTTTCCATGTCAGTGTTACCCAGTGCTTTACCATTTAGTATGTACAGGTGACTTGCATTATTCCTTCCCATGTGCACAATCTTACATTTGTCAGTGTTAAACCTCATCTACGACTTCTCTGCCCAAGCCTCCAATCTATCCAAATCCCTCTGTAGCAGTATACTGTCCTTTTCTGTGTTAATTACTTTACACAGTTTAGTGTCATCTGCAAAAATGGATATTTTACTGTGCAAGCCTTCTACAAGATCATTAATAAATATATTGAAGAGAATAGGGCCCAATACTGACCCCTGAGGTACTCCACTAGTGACAGTGACCCAATCTGAGTGTGTAACATTAATAACCACCCTCTGTTTTCTATCACTGAGCCAGTTACTTACCCACATACAGACATTTTCTCCCAGTCCAAGCATTCTCATTTTATATAGTAAACTTTCATGCAGTACAGTGTCAAATGCTTTGGAGAAGTCCAGATATACGACATCCATTGATTCGCCGCTGTCAAATCTAGAACTTACCTCCTCATAGAAACTGATTAAATTAGTTTGACATGACTGATCCCTCATGAAGCCATGCTGATATGGTGTTATTTGCTTATTTTCATTGCGGTACTCCAAGATAGCATCTCTTAGAAAACCTTCAGTTTAAAATTATCGGCCTTTCCAGGCTCTGTTTTTGGACCCTTTTTGAATATTGGCACCACATTTGCTATGCGCCAATCCTGTGGAACACTCCCTGTCAGTATAGATTCCTTAAATATCAGAAATAAGGATCTGGCTCTGATATTGGCTGTATTTTTATTTTTGAGAACTTTGTCCCAGTTAGCTAGGCCTATGGCCTCTCTTAGTTGGCTAAATTTAGCCTTTTTGAAGTTTGGTATTTTTGTTCCTCCCTGAGAAACACTATTTCCCAAGTGTGCCCCAACCTGCACGTCTGTTGTTCTGTCAGGTCTATTGGTTAATACTAAGTCCAGCATGACTGTCCCTCTAGTCGGGTCCTGAACCAGTTGGGAAAGGTTTGGTTATTGCCAAGAACCTGTTTCCTTTATGAGATATACAGGTTTCAATTTCCCAGTCTATATCTGGGTAGTTGAAGTCTCCCATAATAACAACCTCAATATGATCTGCTGCCTCGTCTATCTCGTTTAGTAGCAGATTTTCTGTGGATATATTAGGTGTTTTATAAATAACTCCTATTAGTATTTTATTATTGTTTTTGCCTCCATGTATTTCTACTGATAGTGACTCCACATGTTCATGTCCCTCACTTATATCTTTTAGGACTGTGGGCTTTAGACAGGACTTTACATAAAGGCAGCCCCTCCTCCTCTCCGATTTTGGTGATTCATTCTAAACAAACTGTAACCCTGTACATTAACTGCCCAGTCATAGCTATCATCCAGCCATGTCTCAGTTATTCCCACTATGTCATAGTCCTCCTCACACATCACTAATTCCAGTTTACCAGTTTTATTAGTCAGGCTTCTGGCATAGTATACATACAAGTTCTCCAGGAACCCAAACCCCTCCTTCCAACACCAGTTCTTGAGCCACTTATTAACCTCCCTAATCTCCCGCTGCCTTTCCTGTGTGGCTCGTGGTACAGGTAGTATTTTGGAAAAGACTACCTTTGAGGTCCTTGCCCTAAGCTTTTGACCTAAATCCCTAAAATAATTTTTAAGGACGCTCCACCTACCTCTAACTTTGTCACTGGTTTCGATATGGACCATGACCACTGGATCTTCTACAGCCCCTCCCAGTATTCTGTCAACCCGATCCGTGATGTGTCGAACTCAAGTGCCAGGAAGACAACACACTGTTCGATGATCCCGGTCTTTGTGACAGATAGCCCTATCTGTACCCTTAATAATCTCCCACTACCAGTACCTGTCTGGCCTGCTCTGCTCTCCTGGTCCTCTGCTTATTGGAGCTGACATTCCCCTGGCTGGCAAAGGAAGGGTCCGTCTGCAGCAGTGATCTCCCTGAACTGACAGCCCCCTCACCTACCAACCTTGCAAACTTGTTGGGATGTGTCAGATCAGGGCTAGTCTCCCTGGCACTCTTCCCTCTACCCTGCTTTCTAACTGTTATCCAGCTAGCTACCTCACTTTTCTGAGCCTCCTCTCTACCACCCTCCCTCACATCTACCCCATAGAGTGCTTACTCAGTGAGCAGCAAACTCTCAGTGTTGAAATTCGCCCATTTAGATACTCGATGTGCGATTCCAAATGGACAATTTGCTCACATTTTGAACAAAGTTATGCACCCTCAAACGGCTGTTCCAGGACTGCATACATTAGACAAGATGTGCACTGGACTGCGCTGTCAATAATGGAACACATACTAAATGGAGATTATGCAAGAAAAGAGGAAAAAATGCAATATAGTGCAGTGATAAGAATCTAGCTTACTGTAGTCCACTCCTAAAGTCCCTGAATCTCAAGTAACGTAATCTAAAGTCACACACTTAATACAAACACACACTGGAACTCAAACACGCGAATGCTTACAAACTTGCGTTGTTTGTCTGCTTGTATAAGTGCAACTCTCAAACCAGACTGCTTTTTTTCCTCTGGATTCAAAGGACTGAGCTGCCCTCAAGACTGGCTTTTTAACTTCTCCTAATTAGATAGCCACACCCTATTTACTCACCTGTGCAACACCCGGTGCAACACCCTGGAGAAGAAAGTGAAATTTTTTTATTAATAAATAAATGTAATCACAGTATACTCTCAGCTGCTATGAAATACATCTGGCAGCAAAAGCAAGTCACAGTGTATAAACCAGACTACAATGCTCTGACCTGGAATAGAGTTCAATAAGGTCAGGCACAGACACTCAGCAGTGCACACAAATAATTTTGCTGTTACAGATACTCCCTCACGTAAACTAGATTGCAGACAAAAAAAAGTACATTCCGGAATAGTTGTGTCCTTACGTGACCTAGCAAGACTGGCATTATTGTAACTCAAGCAAAACACGTTTTGCAAAGCCTTAAAAATCATTGGCTGGAAAAATGCAGAGCTGCTCAAAAAGGTGTGGTATACCACTGTCTAGATTATTAACTGAAGTAACGTAAAACACAGCAATGGGCAATAATATTATGGATTACAAAGCATTACTTTTAAATTGAGGTATCAGTTTACAGTGTGTTCTGCCAACAACGATAACCTGCCTAATTCTATCATTACAAAATCAAGCAGAAAACTATAGCAGGAATGACTTACGGTATTCTGTATGTACTCTTATGCTTCTCATTTCTGTTAATGGCTTTCTGATATATTGACTATACAAATGCTATCTACATATAATTAACTGATCATTCATTATTAAAAATACATTTTGATGCATTTCTTAAAGGGTCACACAATTTTCATAAATGTTTAATATGTCATAAAGACATATGAAACATTTATATCAGGGGTCTGAGCACTGAGACCCCACTGATCCCTAGAACAAAGGGAGAAAAGCATACGTATAGAAAAGTTTCTCTCCACGCCACACAAGAAGTCTATGAGCCCGTCTTGATTCTGTCCTCAGCAGGGAGGTGAGAGAGCACGATGTGCGCACACTTCTCTTCCCTCGTTCTAGGGATCGGTGGGGGTCTCAGCACTCAGACACCCACCAATTTAAACTCTGTCTCTATGACATATCAAAAGTTTTGTGAAAAGTTAGTGACCCTTTAAAGGGAATGTATCATCATAAAATTACCTATTGTTTAAATCAAGCTTCTATGTTAAACATATTTTTTTAAAGAGTTTTTGGTGGTTACATTTAATTTTCCATGTCACTATAACTAAAACTATGAAGCTTTTTAAATGGTCACTAAGCCTAATAATAGGCGCCACTTCTTGGTCAGTTCAGATCACTTTTCAGCAATCATCTCATTATCACAAGCAGCATTAGAATGACGGTTATCAGGATTCACCATTCACAACAGGTGATTGCCACAGCTAGAGATGAGCAAAGATATAAAAAATTTGATTCGTTATAAATTACTTCACCACAAATCGCATTCCATTGTAAGTATCAGGCGCAAGATGGCTGTGTCTCTCTGCAAACAAATGGATGAAGTGAGTATGTATTTTTTAGTTTTTTACCACCATTTAAGGAAAAAATTATCGAATTGTTTCTGAAATTCGTATCGAAGTCCACTTCATTAACTTCGATTCGCTCAACATCTACTTCTTGCTTGCTTGTTACAGTTTGGTTCTGTGCATACATTACTGTTTCAAAATCCAAAGTTCGGCTCTGGATTTTTTTCCCCAAAATAAAAATAAACAGTTCAAAATTTAACATCATAGGCAGCACCATATACTAAAATAACCACACTATAAAAATCTAAAAATATGTGTCCCATATGATGAATGCTGTAATGAAAAAAAAAAAAAAACACCAAACTGGCGATTTGCCATTTTTTATCACTTCACCTCTACAAAATAATTTTATAAAAAGTGATCAAAAAGTCATGCACACTCCAAAATGTATCAATAAAAACTATAGATCATTGTAGAAAAAAGCTCTATAAACATCTGGTATCGTTGTAATCGTACTGACCCAGAGAATGAAAGTAAAAGGTCAGTTTTACCGATGTAAAAACAATACCTATGGCAGAATTGGGCTTTTTTTTAAATAATTCTTCAACATTTTACATTCTTTTCCAGCTTCCCACCACATCGTATGCAACAGTAAATGGCGACATTAGAAAGTACAATTAGTCCCACAAAAAACAAGCCCTCATATGGGTATGTGAATGGAAAAAGGAGTTAAAGGGGTTGTCCGGCCTTGGAGCCAACAACCCTTTTGTCCAGACATATATCCCTGAAGCCCCTGAACATAAAAAAAGTCTCACCTGTTTGTGGTCCCGCCACTGCTTTGTTCCCAGCTTCTTCCAGTCCTCACAAGCATACAGCACCACATATCACTTTTTGTAGCAGTTTTCAATGCAGATTTTTGGAGCAAGAGCCAGAAGCAAATCCAGTAGGAAGGCTTTCCTTTCATTTCTTATACCTTTCTAAGGTCAGTAATGCTACTTTCATATGGTCAGTATTTGGTCTGTATTTTGCATCAATATTTGTAAGCCAAAACCTGGAGTGGAGAAATAGTGTAATATAAAAATTTAACCCTCTTTTGTGTTTTGGACTCAATCTTGGTTTTGACTTACAAATACTGATGACAAATACTGACCAAATCCGGACCATGTTAAAGTGGCCTAAATGTAAGGCCCATTTCAGACGCATTGGACTTACAGCGAGTATGTGGCAGCTCCCGTCCTGTCCTCCCAGCACTGCCAGGGTCTCATAGCATTATATTGATTTATGAAGCTATGTTACCCTTACAGTTCTGGAATGTATTGGATAACACTGACAGCATTATGTCAGTGTTATCCAATACATTCCAGAACTCACCCTGCAAGTCCCATGCGTGGAACTCGCTCGTCTGAAAGGGCCCTAAGGAATATTTCCTGTTTGCTAATCGATATATCAGAGGAATAAGAGATGCATGATGAATCATAGGCTTTGTTTCTGCTGCTGGAACCCCTTCTCTAACTGTATGTATACATGAGATATACATGAGATTTATTTTAATAAACAGTGTCGCATTGCTATATATGTTTTACAAAAACATAGTCTTGTATTTTATAACTGCCTCAGGTACGCAAGTCAGCGTGAAATATTGTGTAATTGTACAGCTTGTATAAGCCATATCTTGCTTTTGTAATCTCAGTGCTTGTGTAAGGCACACGTGAGGAAATGTAAATAGGCATTCCATAAAATGCCAGTGTTTGTCAAAGGCAATATGAGGGCTTGTCATATTCTTTCTTTTATCCAATGCACGGTGGAAGTCTATACTACATCAGTAATAATGCATCCCTGAATTGTACAGATCACCAAAATTTGATGGACAGGCACTCAAACAACTGGATATTAAAACCACTGAGATGTGGACAGACCCGGATATAGTTGAATCTGCACCTTTATTTAGTATGACTAATAATATTAAGATATAAAATATATAGAATGGTATATAAAATGTGATATACAAACCGGATTCACAAAAAGTTGGGACACTAAACAAATTGTGAATAAAAACTGAATGCAAAACGTTTAATCCAAGTAAATGTATAATTTTAAAGGAAAAATACGTTGATTCAAATTTTCACGGTGTCAACAAATCCCAAAAAAGTTGGAACAAGTAGCAATAAGAGGCTAGAAAAAGTAAATTTGACCATATGCAACATCTCTCAAGTGCAACTCCTTAAGTGCACAGACTGAATTATACCAGAATGTAATATTATGGATATTCCACTTTGTCATCACTGCTTACTGACCATCACCCAATTCTCTCATCTCTCATCTCCAGCTTTTCCAGTCTGATATTGTCCACCCCCTCTCATCTCTCCTTCTAAACCCTGGTATGTTCGCATTGAACCTTACTGCTACACCCAGCTTTTCCAGTCTGATATTGTCCACCCCCTCTCATCTCTCCTTCTAAACCCTGGTATGTTCGCATTGAACCTTACTGCTACACCCAGCTTTTCCAGTCTGATATTGTCCACCCCCTCTCATCTCTCCTTCTAAACCCTGGTATGTTCGCATTGAACCTTACTGCTACACCCAGCTTTTCCAGTCTGATATTGTCCACCCCCTCTCATCTCTCCTTCTAAAACCTGGTATGTTCGCATTGAACTATTAATGTCTCTTTTCCTGCTGGATTTATTGAGTATTTGTTTACACTACTTCACCCCTGTATCTGGTCCTCCCTTGATTAGTCCATATGTAGCCCCCTCCCCTCTTGGTCACACCTGATTGATCACTGAGTGGTATAAATCTAAGATCCATGGTCTTCCAGACCTTGGTCTTTCCACATGCAACATCTCTCAAGTGCAACTTCTTAAGTGCACAGACTGAATTATACCAGAATGTAATATTATGGATATTCCACTTTGTCATCACTGCTTACTGACCATCACCAAATTCTCTCATCTCTCATCTCCAGCTTTTCCAGTCTGATATTGTCCACCCCCTCTCATCTCTCCTTCTAAACCCTGGTATGTTCGCATTGAACCTTACTGCTACACCCAGCTTTTCCAGTCTGATATTGTCCACCCCCTCTCATCTCTCCTTCTAAACCCTGGCATGTCTGCATTGAACTATTAATGTCTCTTTTCCTGCTGGATTTATTGAGTATTTGTTTACACTACTTCACCCCTGTATCTGGTCCTCCCTTGATTAGTCCATATGTAGCCCCCTCCCCTCTTGGTCACACCTGATTGATCACTGAGTGGTATAAATCTAAGATCCATGGTCTTCCAGACCTTGGTCTTTCCACATGCAACATCTCTCAAGTGCAACTCCTTAAGTGCACAGACTGAATTATACCAGAATGTAATATTATGGATATTCCACTTTGTCATCACTGCTTACTGACCATCACCCAATTCTCTCATCTCTCATCTCCAGCTTTTCCAGTCTGATATTGTCCACCCCCTCTCATCTCTCCTTCTAAACCCTGGTATGTTCGCATTGAACCTTACTGCTACACCCAGCTTTTCCAGTCTGATATTGTCCACCCCCTCTCATCTCTCCTTCTAAACTCTGGTATGTTTGCATTGAACCTTACTGCTACACCCAGCTTTTCCAGTCTGATATTGTCCACCCCCTCTCATCTCTCCTTCTAAACCCTGGTATGTTCGCATTGAACTATTCATGTCTCTTTTCCTGCTGGATTTATTGAGTATTGGTTTACACTACTTCACCCCTGTATCTGGTCCTCCCTTGATTAGTCCATATGTAGCCCCCTCCCCTCTTGGTCACACCTGATTGATCACTGAGTGGTATAAATCTAAGATCCATGGTCTTCCAGACCTTGGTCTTTCCACATGCAACATCTCTCAAGTGCAACTCCTTAAGTGCACAGACTGAATTATACCAGAATGTAATATTATGGATATTCCACTTTGTCATCACTGCTTACTGACCATCACCCAATTCTCTCATCTCTCATCTCCAGCTTTTCCAGTCTGATATTGTCCACCCCCTCTCATCTCTCCTTCTAAACTCTGGTATGTTTGCATTGAACCTTACTGCTACACCCAGCTTTTCCAGTCTGATATTGTCCACCCCCTCTCATCTCTCCTTCTAAACCCTGGTATGTTCGCATTGAACCTTACTGCTACACCCAGCTTTTCCAGTCTGATATTGTCCACCCCCTCTCATCTCTCCTTCTAAACCCTGGTATGTTCGCATTGAACTATTAATGTCTCTTTTCCTGCTGGATTTATTGAGTATTTGTTTACACTACTTCACCCCTGTATCTGGTTCTCCCTTGATTAGTCCATATGTAGCCCCCTCCCCTCTTGGTCACACCTGATTGATCACTGAGTGGTATAAATCTAAGATCCATGGTCTTCCAGACCTTGGTCTTTCCACATGCAACATCTCTCAAGTGCAACTCCTTAAGTGCACAGACTGAATTATACCAGAATGTAATATTATGGATATTCCACTTTGTCATCACTGCTTACTGACCATCACCCAATTCTCTCATCTCTCATCTCCAGCTTTTCCAGTCTGATATTGTCCACCCCCTCTCATCTCTCCTTCTAAACCCTGGTATGTTCGCATTGAACTATTAATGTCTCTTTTCCTGCTGGATTTATTGAGTATTTGTTTACACTACTTCACAGAAGTAGGACCAGAGGGGACCACAGGTAATTAGACATAGTCAATGCGAACAATGTTTAAATTTTTCCTCTTACTCCTCCTACTTTTCCACAACCTCCTGAAATACCCCCACATCCATTCACCCAGCAAGGAACTATTCATCTCTTCTTCCATCTTACCTTCTCATCTGATAGCTTGCACAAACCTGTTTGCAAACATAAAACACTTCCTTCCAAAACACACACAGACACCTCATGCCCTCTCTTATTCTCACCTATTAACACTTTCTCTGCTTCTCCTTACTGCTGGTGATATCTCTCCAAATCCAGGACCCCCTCAGCAAATCCCCACCATCACCTCCATGTACCACTACAAATCTCTTTCTACAAATTCCTGCAACCCCTTAAACCTAATTACCATTCCTCTGACCCCTGCCCCTTTGGCTCCTCTTGCAGGAGCATTATGGAACGCGCGCTCTGTCCGTAACAAACTGTCGTACATTCACGAACTGTTTATCTCTCAAAACCTTTCCTATCTGGGTCTCACAGAAACATGGCTGACGCCCTCAGACACCTCCTCCCCTGCTGCACTCTCTTATAGTGGATTTCAATTCACTCACACCCCCCGCCCCGGCTGCAAACATGGTGGAGGAGTTGGTATTCTCCTATCAGACACCTGCTCCTACAGCCCAACTCCACTGCCACCCTCCATTACGCTCACCTCATTTGAAGTACACTCTGTTCGCATCTACTCTCCCTCCAACCTTCAAGTAGCTGTCATTTACCGCCCTCCAGGCCCAGCCAGCCATCTTTCTTGACCACTTCAACACCTGGCTACTACACTTTCTTTCTGCCGACATCCCCACTATCATCATGGGTGACTTCAACATCCCTATTGACACCTGCCACTCGGCCGCCTCTAAACTCCTGTCGCTCTCTTCCTCCTTCGGCCTATCACAGTGGTCCTCAGCTCCCACCCACAGAGATGGTCACACTCTGGATCTGATCTTTACCCGCTTTTGCTCCCTATCTAACCTTTCTAACTCAGCCTCTCCCCCTATCCGACCACAACCTACTCACCTTCTCTTCACTGGTCTCTTCTGTAGCCCCCCCGGTCCACACACCAGCACACCCCCGCAGGAACCTTAAACATCTCGACCTTCGCTTGCTTTCTGACTCTCTTCTCCCACTCTCTACCATCTGTTGCCTCCAAGACCCAGAAGCTGCTACCACCCTATACAACACCACAATAAGTACAGCTCTGGACACTGTTGCCCCCCTCACACATAACAAAATCCGGAAAATCAACAGACAACCCTGGCACACCAACCTGACCAAGAAACTCAGACAAGCTTCCAGGGCTGCTGAGCGACGATGGAAAAAATCCCCTTCTATAGATCATCTCACTGCATACAAGCAATCCCTTCTCATATTCAAATCCTCACTCGCTGATGCAAAACAGGCCTACTTCTCATCTCTCATATCTTCCCTGTCACACAGCCCTAAACAACTTTTTAGCACTTTTAACTCCCTTCTCCACCCCCCAGCGCCCCCACCCTCTCCTCTCTTCTCAGCTGAGGACTTTGCCAAATATTTCAAACAAAAGATAGTCCACATCAGAGAAAGCTTTACTACACAGTCCCCACAGACCCTCTACACAACTGCTCGGTCCTCTCCCCCTAAAACCCGCTTCTCCACCATTACAGAAGAAAAACTCTCCACTCTACTCTTCAGATCACATCTCACCACCTGTGCTCTTGACCCAATCCCATCCCACCTCATCCCTAACCTCACCACAGTGTTTATCCCAGCCCTAACTCATCTCTTCAATCTATCACTAAACTCTGGTGTCTTCCCCTCTGCTTTTAAACATGCTACCATTACACCCATCCTCAAAAAGCCTTCACTTGACCCATCTTCCTTGTCCAGTTATCGCCCCATATCACTTCTTCCGTATGCCTCAAAGCTACTTGAACAACATGTCCATTCTGAACTGTCCTCCCACCTCTCCTCTTGCTCCCTCTTTGACCGCCTACAATCCGGCTTCCGAACCCACCACTCGACCGAGACTGCCCTTACCAAAGTCACCAATGACCTACTGACAGACAAAACCAAGAAACAATACTCTGTCCTCCTTCTCCTTGACCTGTCCTCTGCCTTCGACACTGTTGACCACACCCTTCTGTTGCAAACTCTCTCATCTCTTGGCATCACTGACCTGGCTCTCTCCTGGATCACATCATACCTCACAGACCGGACGTTTAGCGTCTCCCACTCCCGCACCACCTCCTCGTCTCATGCCCTCTCTGTTGGTGTCCCGCAAGGCTCTGTCCTAGGACCCCTGCTCTTCTCAATCTACACTTTTGGCCTGGGACAGCTCATAGAGTCCCATGGCTTTCAGTATCACTCCTATGCTGATGACACACAAATCTACCTTTCTGGTCCAGACATCACCACCTTACTATCAAGAATCCCACAATGTCTATCTTCTATATCATCCTTCTTTGCCTCTCGCTTTCTTAAACTTAACATGGATAAGACAGAATTCATAATCTTTCCCCCATCCTGTTCAACCCCCCCAACAGACCTATCTATCACGATCAATGGCTGCACATTATCCCCAGTCAAAAAAGCCCGCTGCCTTGGAGTGACCTTAGATTCTGCCCTTTCCTTCCGACCGCACATCCAAGCCCTTTCCACCACCTGCCGCCTCCAACTCAAAAACATCTCCCGCATCCGTGCTTTCCTTAACTTCGAATCTGCGAAAATGCTCGTACATGCCCTCATTATCTCCCGCCTAGACTACTGCAACATTCTCCTCTGTGGCCTTCCATCTAGCACCCTCGCACCCCTCCAATCTATCCTCAACTCCGCTGCCCGACTAATCCACCTCTCACCTTATTACTCCTCTGCCTCTCCCCTCTGCCAATCCCTTCACTGGCTCCCCATTGCCCAACGAATCCACTTCAAAGTACTGACAAACACATACAAGACAGTCCATAACCTGTCCCCTCCCTACATCTCTGAGCTACTTTCCCGATACATCCCCACATGCACTCTCCGATCCTCACAAGACCTCCTTCTCTCCTCTCCTCTTATCGCCTCTTCCCACAATCGACTCCAAGATTTCTCCCGTGCATCCCCCATACTCTGGAACTCGCTACCCCAACATATCAGACTCTCACCTACAGTGGAATCCTTCAAAAGAAACCTGAAAACCCACCTCTTCAGACAAGCCTACAACCAATGACCCTGCTGCCTCTATACCGCCATGACCAACTCAACCCGCACCTACTGTGTCCTTCTCCCATACCATGTAGATTGTAAGCCCTCACGGGCAGGGCCCTCTCTCCTTCTGTACCAGTTTGTAACTCATCTTGTTTATGATTAGTACAATTGTCTGTTATGTATGTGCACCGCTTATCATATGTACAGCGCTATGGAATGAATGGCGCTTAAATAATAAATAATAATAATAATAATAACAACGAAGAGCTGGAAGACCAATTAACACTAATTAGGTCAATTGGCATCATGATTGGGTATAAAAAGAGCTTCTCAGAGTGGCAGTGTCTCTCAGAAGCCAAGATGGGTAGAGGATCACCAATTCCCACAATGTTGCGCAGAAAGATAGTGGAGCAATATCAGAAAGGTGTTACCCAGCGAAAAATTGCAAAGACTTTGCATCTATCATCATCAACTGTGCATAACATCATCCAAAGATTCAGAGAATCTGGAACAATCTCTGTGCGTAAGGGTCAAGGCCGTAGAACCATACTGGATGCCCGTGATCTCCGCGCCCTTAAACGACACTGCACCACAAACAGGAATGCTACTGTAAAGGAAATCACAGAATGGGCTCAGGAATACTTCCAGAAACCATTGTCAGTGAACACAATACACCGTGCCATCCGCCGTTGCCAGCTGAAACTCTACAGTGCAAAGAAGAAGCCATTTCTAAGCAAGATCCACAAGCTCAGGCGTTTTCACTGGGTCAGGGATCATTTTAGAGTGTGGCAAAATGGAAGACTGTTCTGTGGTCAGACGAGTCACGATTCAAAGTTCTTTTTGGAAATCTGGGACGCCATGTCACCCGGACCAAAGAGGACAAGGACAACCCAAGTTGTTATCAACGCTCAGTTCAAAAGCCTGCATCTCTGATGGTATGGGGTTGCATGAGTGCGTGTGGCATGGGCAGCTTGCATGTCTGGAAAGGCACCATCAATGCAGAAAAATATATTCAAGGTTCTAGAACAACATATGCTCCCATCCATACGTCATCTCTTTCAGGGAAGACCCTGCATTTTTCAACACGATAATGTCAGACCACATTCTGCATTTGCATTGCATTCAGTTTTTATTCACGATTTGTATAGTGTCCCAACTTTTTTGGAATCCGGTTTGTATATAAAAAGATGGGTAGAAGGTTATATGCACAAATTTTGGTGATTATACGAAAAAATTTAAAATTGAGAAAATTTTAAAATACTAAATGCAAAATATGATCAGTCCTGAGGTAGTAAAAAAGAGTCTTTGGAGTAAAAAGAGCCAGAGAGATATCCAGACGTCAGTCTAAGTGATAGATTAAATCATCATAGGCTGTCCATTTTCATAACTATAAATGTCTCTGATTACCCCTGAGGGGGGGGGGGGGGGGTATGCCCGTTAGTAGGGGGTACAGTGATGTAGTAAGGTCAGAAAAAGGGGAGCATAAGCCCCTTCAGAATGATCTGCCCCTTGAAATGTTCAGGAGAAAACACCCTCTATATTAGGGTGACACGGACCTCTCCTTTATGATTGACATAGCTTGAAACAAATGTATTGAATGCTGGGCATGTATTCACATCACCATTTGCCATTATGAGGTCGATATATATATATATATATATATATATATATATCTTTAGATATAAATACTACCATCACTTTAGTCTCCTACCGGATCTTTTATTGTCCTTTTATTCCTGATTCACCTATAATATTATTTACATATCCTTAATTTTGATTATTGTATTGTATTTGAAAATGTTCTCAATTTTATATTTTTTGGTCTAATCATAAAAATTTTGTGCATATTACCTTCTACTCATCTTTTTATATATATCACATTTTATATACCATTCCATATATTTTATCTATTTTTTATCTTAATATTATTAGTCAAAACTAAATAAAGGTGCACATTGCACATTCAACTATATCCAGGTCTGTCCACATCTCAGTGGTTTTAATATCCAGTTGTTTGAGTGCCTGTCTATCAAACTTTCTTTGTCCTTCAAACTCTATTTATCCTGGTTTGGGTGAACCAGTTGGCCAGTAGCACCTCATCCACTACACTAGTTAGGTGAGCCACCTCAACAGTCTGTTTTGAGATATTAAAAGTTGTAAGCAACTAGATGAGCGAATTTCTCAAAAATTCTATTTGGTCGGTTCGCCAAATTTTCCAAAAAGTTTTTAATATCATTATTCTCTCCATCCAATTGAATTCATTTTTTAAATATGGATCTACACATCTACTCTTTTATACATTTTTATACATGTGTATGCAGATTTAATTTCGCTACGTTTTATTATCCACACTTATCTATTATTCACAAAATTCCATGTATGTGATCAATACATTTCTTTCTGTAGACTTGATAAAGGGGTCATGTACCCCGAAACGCGTTGTCCTGAATAAACCAATTTGTTCTCTATCTCTGGTTGTGGATTTGCGCCCGTTACTCTGTCCGCTTTCTCTTGGACCTCCTTGGTCCACCAAACCTACAGTTCCCACACTCACCCTTTCGGCGGTTCGGCACCGACCAAAGGGTGTTTTTAGGACAGAGCCGGCGGCACCAACCAACCCTAACGATTACTTAGCTCTCATTGTAGTTGCATCCAATTGGTGCAACTTTAACAGGTGAGCATATTACCTCTCGTCTGAAAAAAGGAAAATAATCCTTTACATATTCACCCTATGAGCGCCTTCTCTTTCTTTTTGTCTACAACCAGTCATGAAGTGGTGAGGGTGGGAAAAGCATAAGGAGTCCACAGTGGCCCAATGACATAGTGGTGAGGTGGCAGCAGTATGAGGAGACCACAGAGTGGCTCAGTGACATAGTGGTGATATAGAGCAACATAAGGAGACCACAGAGTGGCCCAGTGACATAGTGTTGAGGTGGCGGCAGCATGAGGAGACCACAGAGTGGTGAAGTGGTAGCAGTATAAGGAGACCACAGAGTGGCTCCGAGACATAGTGTTGAGGTGGCAGCAGCATGAGGAGACCACAGAGTGGTGAAGTGGCAGCAGTATGAGGAGACCACAGAGTGGCTCCGAGACATAGTGTTGAGGTGGCAGCAGCAGGAAGAGACTACAGACTAGTAATGTGGCAGCAGCATAAGGAGACCACAGAATGGTGAAGTGGCAACAGCATGAGGAGACCACAGAGTGGCCCAGTGACATAGTGGTGAGGTGGCAGCAGAATTAAGATACCACAGAGTGGTGATGTGGCAGCAGCCTGAGGAGACCACAGAGTGGCCCAGAGACATAGTGTTGAGGCGGCAGCAGCATGAGGAGACCACAGATTACTGAGGTGGCAGCAGCATGAGGAGACCACAGAGTGGCCCAGTGACATAGTGGTGAGGTGGCAGCAGCATAAGCAGACCACAGAGTGGCCCAGTGACATAGTGGTGAAGTGGCAGTAGCACGAGGGGACCACAAAGTGGTGATGTGACAGCAGCATGAGAAGACCACAGAGTGGCCCAGTGACAGAGTGGGGAGGTGAGGGGCAATACCAGTACAAGCTGAAGATGGTGGGTGGCTGTAGGAGCACCTGGCAGCAGGTGTGGCATCAGGCGGGTGGCTGCATCAGAATAGTAGCTGAAGCAGGTAGCCAGAAGAAACAGGTCTCTTTTGTCAAAGTGTAGTTGTGGAACCATAGATGACATACTGTTGTCAGATGCATCAGGCACTGCTGTTTAAAAAACCCTGGCTGATCCACGCCTGATTAATCTACACAAAGGTGAGTTTCTCCACTTTTTAGGTGGTAAGGTGAGTTCTCCTTGGGGTAACTATGGCCCCCGCCACATAAACACCCGCTCTTATGCCACACTGCTGGCTGGGCGGTAAAGCTAGTCCAGGGCAAACTTGGCTAGTTGTGGCCACAAATCAAGTTTGGCTGCCCAGTAGTCCAGGGGATCTTTGATGTGGGATGGCAGGGTGCAAGCCAAGTATGCCACAACCTGCTGGTTCAGGTTCTGCTCTATGCCTACCTGCTGCTGCTGCTGAGTAGTTTCTTCAGTAAGCGGTTTAAGAAATCAATGATCATCAATGACTCTAGACTTAAGTTGCTGCTGATGAAGCCGGTACTGCTCCTTCACCCACAACCACCTCCAGCAGCCATGGCAGTGAAATCTGAGCACAGAGGGCCCCCCAGGTCAGACCTCTGTAAGGATGGGCAATGGCACACATAGGCAGCGGCCAATTGACTACATAGGATGTCTTGATAGTAGTTCAGTTTGTCCTCCCTCTCAGTGGGTGTGAAAAAGGCTCCCATTTTGGACCGGTAGCGAGGGTCTAACATGGTGGAGAGCCAGTAGTCAGCCCTCTGGCGAATGGTGACAATTTGGCTGTCACTACGCAAGCAAGCATGCATCAGGCCATTTGTGCAAATGACTTGGAGGAACTCCATGCCTCCATCTCCACTGCATACTGCCACAGTGTGTCTGGGTCCTCTGCCTTGTCTTCCTCATCGTCCTGTAGCTCCTCTTCCTGCTCCTTCTCCTCCTCTCCTTTCAACTGTGTAGAAATACCACCCATTTCTCTACACATTGCTTGTAATCGAATGTCCTACTCCTCCTCTAGTTCACCCAAACAGGGCTCATGTGGCCGTGAGATGTGGTCGCCACATCTCCTGTCCCCTGGCCAGCCAGAATTAGCAGCATCTGTTCTAGGACATGAATCAGTAGAATGACATTGTTCATCCCATAGTCCTGGTGACTAACAAAAAAAAGTGGTTCCCCCCAAAGGCCCGAGCAAACGGCAGGTGATACGCATGAGCTGCAACTGGCTAACATCAAAGTTACACAGGGGAGTACCTCTGTCCACCTGTATCATCAAGAAATCGTTTATGGCCTTTCTCTGTTCATATAGTTGGTCCAACATATGGAGAGTGGTATACCGACGGGTGGAAACGTCGCATATCAGCCTATGTTGGGGGATGCCATTCTGCGGCTGCATCTTAAAGAGGGCGTGCTTTGTTGTGCACGAGTGGCTGAAGTGCATGCAAAGTTTACTGGCCAATTGACACTGTTCGCCCAGGCAAACTAGGTGCAGAACAGCATGACACCGCCATGCCCTGCACCTGTGGTATGCCTGTGGGGCACTGTGAATTGTCCCTGCAGTGAAGGCTGAGGACACGGTGGAGGATGAGGAAGCAGAGGTGGACATTTTTGCAGGACCAATGGCTTGAGAACATGGAGGCGGAAGCGGTGGAACCTGGCCAAGTTGCTGTTGTGGCTGGGCGGCAACCACATTTACCCAGTGGGCCATAAAGGTCATATATTGTCCTTGACCGTAGTTAAAGCTCCACACGGTGCTGACGTGCACTTTGGCAGACACTGACAGGCTCAAGGACTGGCCCACCTTCTGTTCTACATGTGTGCAGGGCTGGTACTGCCTTTTTGGCAAATAAATGATGGCTTGGGACTCTTCACCTTGCTCGCCGCAAACCATCAGTTCTCTGAAAGGTGCAGAGTCCATCACTTGGAATGGGAGGGACTGCAGCACCAGCAACTTGGCCAGGAGCACGTTCAGCTTCTGCTCCGTTGGATGAGTGCACGCATACTGTAGTCTTTTGGCAATCACTTTGGTGATCGATTGCTGACAGAATGACTGAAGATTAGCAGATGATTGGAAGGACAGGCAGCTCCCTTCGGCTGAGGTGGTGGAGCCTTGACTGCATGAATTTGGATGCGTGCCGTTGTAGTTGGAAGCGGCGGTGGAGGGGGAGATAGCTTACACTGTTTTTTGGTTTTCAATTAATTTTTTTAAATTAGGGTACACCCCAAAACATTGGGAAATATAACCTGTGATAACCCCCTCCAGTCGTTCAGACAATACACTGGCTGCAGGGCAGGCCAGCACCTCCAAGGCGTAAAGGGCAAGCTCAGGCCATGTGCCCAATTTGGAGACCTAGAAGTTGAAGTCATTCAGTACGTGTAGGCGTGTGCACACATACTGCTCCACCATTTCGCACGTCCCCGTGATCTCCACGATCCAATTGGATATCTTCTCTCTCAACTTTCAATGTTCTTTTATGCGCCTACCATGGTGATCATGGGTGGCAGGGAATAAGGGTTCCAGGCCGGAGAGGGAGCCTAAGAAAGGGATACCACATCCAAGGGAGGTCAGTGAATGAAATTAAATGTAATCGAGCGGAAATGTGGGACAAAGTATTAAAGCATAAGCTTCCAAGTTAAGGAGGGGGCGCGCGCCAATTACCCACTCCCGACTCGGGGAGGTAGTGACGATAAATACTAATACAGGACTCTTAAGATGCCGTTATTGGAATGATTAATAAAAAATTATAGGGAATGTCACTGGGGTATTTTGGATTTGGAAATGTTAGCCAGGAGAGGCCCTGCTGCCGCTTTGTTGACTCTAGATAATTTCTGCCTGATCGCACATCCCTGTGATGTCCATGATCCATTTGGACATCTTCTCTATCAACTTTCGATGTTCTTTTCTGAGCCTACCATGTTAATCACAGTTATCGGCGAATCAGGGTTCCACGCCGGAGAGGGACCGTGAAAAAGGGAGACTTCATCCAAGGAAGGTTATTGGCCTCAATGGGATGAAGCGGAAATGTGGGACAAGTTATTAAAGCAGAAGGATCGAATGAAAAGGCCAATTAAAGACAAATTTTTGAAATTTAAGTCCCTGTCACCAATGCAGAGCAGGGTTTTTGTATCGCTAGAAATGGGTTAATGTCACCCACCAATGGAACAGATTATTTTTTAAAATTTTGGTCCCTGTGTCACCTATGCAGAGCAGAGTTTATTCACGGCAAAAATTGTAAAATGTCAACCCAAGAATGTAACAGAAAAATTTGTGAAATTTATTAACCTGTCTACTAGGTAAAGCAGGGGTCTATCACAGCCAAAAATTTATGAATTTCACCCGAAAAAATAACAGACAAATTTGTGAAATTTATTAACCTGTCTACTAGGTAGAACAGTGATATATCACACCCAAAAATTGGTGAATTTAACCTGAAAATGTAACAGACAAATTAGTGATTTTGTTTTTACCTGTCTACTAGGTTTAACAGTGGTATATCACACCCAAAAATTGGTGAATTTCACCCAAAAATTTAACAGACAAATTAGTGATTTTTTAAAAATCTTTCTACTAGGTAGAGCATGGGTATATCACACCCAAAAAATAGCGAATTTCACCCAAAAATGTAACAGACAAATTAGTGAATTTTTTAAATCTGTCTACCAGGTAGAGCAGTGGTATATCACACCCAAAAATTGGTGAATTTCACACAAAAATTTAACAGACAAATTAGTGAAATGACATCAAATAAAATAAAATACGTACAAATAAAAAAACTAAAAAACTTGATTTATAAGGTGGAGGTCCATATGGAGTAGGAGTTTGAGGAGGCGGTGGACGTAGCGGTGTAGGTGGAAGCAGTGGTGGAGGAGGATGAGGTAGCCAACACTGGTTTTTGGTTTTAAATTATTATATTTTTTTTTTATTAGGGTACACTGCAAAAGAGTGTGAAATATCCAAAATACAAGAATGAGCAATTGCGCTGTAGTATAACAAAGGCTGATTAAGGCTGGTATACATGTCTACTCTGCACAAGGTACAGACAAGTCCTGTGGGATCCATGCTGCGTTGGCGACCTCTTCCTCCTCCTCTGCCTTCACCTTGTGCTTCCACTGTGCCCCCGCTGTTAGGTGGGAATGCCACCAGCAGTGCGTCTACCAGCGTGAGCTTTGTAGGAGAGTACCTGGGGTGGTGGTAGACGGAAGGTACGTGCCACCAGGGGTCCTGGCCCCGGTGGAGTAAGAGCCGGAAAAGTGCATTTTGCAGCGGTTATGCTGATAACACAGCAGATCCGGGCCGGCTCTTACTGGGAGCAGGCAGATATGCGGGCGGGTGCCTGTCTCCCCACGGTCCAGGCCAGGTTTTGCAGGTGTGCAATGTGGAGCTTCTGTGTTCTCTTGTGAGAGTGAGAAGTGGAGGTGAGCTGGGCTGTTTGCTGAGGCCTGTAAAGCAGTGTGCGGGAACCTGCAGCTGAAGCCAGGAGGGATCCGTGTTCCATGGCTAGAAGCCGGACCCAGGGACTTACTTCACCAAGGAGAAAAAGGTGACATTACTCCTGGCTTTAAAGAGACTTTGCTTTATGTGATGGAAACAGGCCTCAAGTAGCCTGCAGCAGGGACTTGCTGTGTTTGAACTATTATTTTGCTGTTGTGTGTGACCACCCTCCCTATGAACTGCACTGTCTTTCACTTGTATGCACTGTGTGAATAAACAAAGCATCGTGTTTTACACCAAGACCGGTCTGTGTTGCCTCTATACTGCACTCGCTACCACTGCCTACCAGAGCGGATCCCCACAATTGGTGGCTTGCAGCGGGCATACTGCAGTGAGGCTTGCCAAGAACATTTATCCGGGTGGTGCACGGCTGCATGTCATACATTAAACCAGCAAGCTTGGTCATCCCGGACAAAATGGAGGAGCTGGTTAAGCATTTGTTGCAGAGCAATGCATAACAGCAACAAACAAACAGTTTGCTGGTACAACAAATGGCGCTTATGCAAGAGGCTCTGAGTGCGTCCCAGCGAGAGACCCCACCGGCAGTGATTCCATCGCTGTCGGCTCCCAGGGATAAAGTCCGTTCAGCATTAAGGAAAATGGCTCCAGAGGATGATGTAGAGGCCTTCCTGATGGTGTTCGAGAGGACCGCGGAACAGGAGAACTTACCGTCGGGACAGTGGGCTGAAGTGGTGGCGCCATTCCTACTCGGGGATGCCCAAAAAGCGTACTTTGACCTCAGCAGGGAGGACGCCCAGGACTATGGGAAGCTAAAGGCTGAGGTGATGGCACGCTTGGGGGTTACTACCTATGTGCGGGAGCAGAGAGTACATCGGTGGGCATTTTCTGAGTCCAGACCCCTCAGGTCTCAGGCATATGACCTGATACATCTGGTGAGGAAGTGGCTCCAGCCGGAAACTTTGAGCCCCTCCCAAATGGTCGAGCGAGTGGTCGTGGACCGCTTCGTGCGGACACTGCCAAGGGCCATACAGCGCTGGGTTGGTCAGGGAGACCCCGGCAACCTGGATCAGTTAGTAAGCCTAGTCGAGAGGTATGTGGCGACCCAGGACTTGGTGCCGGACTCAACGCAGGCACGGGAATCCCGTCAGGCTCCCTCTCAGGTTGGGGATCCGGAAAAAGGGATCTAACCACAAATGGGGGGGAAGGCTAGTCCTACTCCGGGGAAGAGAGACCGGGGAGGGACCACGGGGATTCAATGTTAGCGCTGCCATGGCCTGGGACATAGGGCAGCGAACTGTCCTCAAACACCTGAACCCATGGACTGCAGGTTCACTCGCCGGTCCTCTTTCTTTGCCCGGCCTGTATGTAACGCGGATGCCCGGCACGCCGCCGATATGCCGCCTCTGTGCCAAGTCTTGATCGATGGGCATCCGATTAATGCTTTGATGGAGTCGTGAAAAAGGAAGACCTCATCCAAGGAAGGTCATTGGCCTCAATGGGATGAAGCGGAAATGTGGGACAAGTTATTAACCCCTTAAGGACACAGGGCGTACCGGTACGCCCTATTTCCCGAGTCCTTAAGGACCAAGGGCGTACCGGTACGTCCTGACTTAAAATCGGCATTCCGGCGCCGCGGGGGTTAATCGGAACGGGATTTCGGCTGAAATCATTCAGCCGGCATCCCGTAACAACGCAGGGGGGGGTCATTTGACCCCCCCGTATCGGCGATCGCAGAAAACCGCAGGTCAATTCAGACCTGCGGTTTTCTGCGTTTCCGGTCCATTCGGGTGTCCGGTGACCCGATGAACCGGAAAAAGACTGCGATCGGTGGCGTAATTATACACCACCAATCGCAGTCCGAGGATATGAGGAGGCGGTGCTGGCCCTGGTGCTGAACACTGCTGTCCAGGGTGCTGATTGGTGCAGGGGAGAGAGGCGCGAGATTCAAACTTCCTGCGCTCCTCTCTCCCCTCCTCTTCCTGTTCTGCACGAGCACCCGGCAGCATCGTCCAGCACCAGCTCCTGTGTCCCCCTAATCGCCATCCATCACCCTCCTGCACCCATCGCCACCCAGGTAGGTTAGGGTCAGTGAGGGAGAGGCATCGTTAGGCAGGGAAAGAAGGGAAAAGTTAGTTAGGAAAAAAAAAAAAAAAAAAAAACTTTTAACTTTTACACAAAACTTTTTTTGATCCATCTAACAGACCCCAGACCCCCCCCTGCCACTTGCCCCCCCCTACCAGCCCCCCACCACCACCAGCCCCCCCACCCCCTCCACCCATCCCCCCACCACTCCCCCCAACCCCCCCCCCCCACCACCACCACTAGCCCCCTCACCACCACTTTTTTTCTGCGTTCGCTGACTGGTCGGCACTTTTTAGCGTCCGTCCACTGTTAGCGCATCGCCTGCCCCACCGCTGATCAGCGTTGTACCGCTAATCAGCAACTTTTTTTTTTTCCTAACACTTGCCCTTTTTTCCTTTTTTTAGTACGCGAACACCCGTTGCCCCCACACACACGCACATATAATAAAGTTTTACACACACGCACACCTACACGCACACACACCCATGGCCCGCCGGGTGTTCTCGGCCGAGGAGGCATATGCCCAGATTGCCTCCGACTCCGAGAGCCCCAGTGAGGATGAGGATGACCCCACATTCCTCTTATCATCAGCATCCTCCTCATCATCATCGGATGACGATGAGCCACCAAGGCGGCGGAGACGCCGCCAGGCGGAGCCAGGGGCCGCACATGCTAGGGATCCTGTGGCCCACCCTAGTACGAGCCGCCCTGGGGTTCGTACTGGTTTCCCGGCCCACCAAATAAGTTCACCGGAGACCCCTGCCGATGAACTTAGCTGGTGTCCCCCAGTGGACTTTGAGCCTGAGATTCCGGATTTCGCTGGCAATCCTGGAATCCAGATTCCCACAGTGGGGTTTACTGAAATTGACTATTTTAGTTTTTTTTTCAGTAACCCACTGGTGAATTTGATGGTGGAGCAGACGAATCTGTACGCCCAACAGTTCGTCGCTCAAAACCCAGGCTCAGTTTTGGCTAGACCCGGTGGCTGGACGCCGGTCAGTGCAGCCGAAATGAGGACATTTTGGGGCCTCGTGCTGCATATGGGTCTAGTCCAAAAACCCAGTGTCAGGCAATACTGGAGTGGGGACGTCCTGTACCAGACCCCACTGTACAGTATGGTCATGACACGCTCCCGGTTTGAGGCCATCCGGAAATGTCTGCATTATTCCGATAATGCAGCATGTCCACCCCGAGGTGATCCTGCCTATGACCGGCTGTATAAGATACGGCCTGTCATCGATCACTTTGGGGCCACATTTCAGCAGGCCTACGTACCTGGAAGGGAGGTCGCGGTTGATGAGTCGCTCATTGCGTTCAAGGGGAGACTCAGTTTCCGCCAATATATTCCCACAAAGCGAGCGAGGTATGGCGTGAAGCTATACAAAATTTGTGAGAGTACCTCAGGGTACACTTACAAATTTCGTGTGTACGAGGGGCGAGATTCCCGTATTCAACCCCCAGAATGTCCCCCCACTCTGGGTGTTAGCGGGAAACTCGTGTGGGACCTTATGTACCCACTGCTGGATAATGGTTACCACTTGTACGTGGATAACTTTTATACCAGCATTCCCTTGTTCAGGTCCCTTGCCGCCAGATCTACGTTCGCTTGTGGGACCGTGCGGAAAAATCAGCGCGGCCTCCCTGCCTACCCCCTCCAGGTACCTATCCCCAGGGGTGAGACCCGTGCACTTACCAGTGGAAACCTGTTGCTGGTCAGGTATAAGGACAAGAGGGATGTCCTTATGCTGTCCACAATCCACGGTAACGGCACCACCCCAGTCCCTGTGCGAGGTACCGCGGCAACGGTCCTCAAGCCCGATTGTATCGTCGACTACAATCGGTATATGGGAGGAGTTGATCTCTCGGATCAAGTCCTCACGCCATATAACGCCATGCGCAAAACCCGGGCATGGTACAAAAAAGTTGCGGTCTACTTGGTGCAGGTTGCCATGTACAACTCTTTTGTACTATCCCGAAGCGCTGGCAGCACAGGGACATTCCTCCAATTCTATGAGGCAGTCCTCAAGGACCTGATCTTTTCGGACCGGGAAAGAGCAGGCCGGAGTACCTCGGGAACTGGAGGCGCCCGGATCGTCCCTGGCCAACACTTTCCAGGTGTGGTCCCCCATACTGGAAAGAAGGGACGAACCCAAAAAAAGTGCAGAGTGTGTCGCAGGAGGGGGATACGGAAGGACACCACCACTCAGTGCGACACGTGCCCCGATCATCCGGGCCTCTGCGTTATCGATTGCTTCAGGGAGTATCACACTTCCATGGAGTACTAAATTTTTATAATCCCCAACAGTTCACTAGAGAACATAAAACACTATGGCTCTCAGACTTTGGAGACACGAAAACTATTTTTCTTTCCCCCAAAAATATTAGTTTTAGTGCAGGCATCCTCAAACTGCGGCCCTCCAGATGTTGTAAAACTATAACTCCCAGCATGCCCAGACAACCTACAGCCATCAGCAGGGCATGGTGGGAATTGTAGTTTTACAACATCTGGAGGGCCGCAGTTTTAGGATGCCTGCTTAGTGTCTCCAAAGTCTGAGAGCCATACATATTGGGCATCGTCGCGTGCGTAAAAGTCGTCGCTATAAAAATAACTTTTGACCAAACGCCTCGGATGAACGGTGTTAAAAATATAAAATAAAAACGGTGCCAAAACACCTATTTTTGGGCAAAATTTCAATTTAAATCCATTTTGCCGGTAATAAAGCAAGGGTTAACAGCCAAACAAAACTAAATATTTATTGCCCCGATTCTGTCGTTTGCAGAAACACCCCATATGTGGTCGTAAATGGCTATATAGCCGCACGGCAGGGCATAGAACGAAGGGAACGCCATACGGTTTCTGGAAGGCAGATTTTGATGGACAGTTTTTTTTTTGACACCATGTCCCATTAGAAGCCCCCCCTGATGTAGCCCAGACTAGAAACTCCAAAAAAGTGACCCCATCTAAGAAACTACACCCCTCAAGGTATTCAAAAGTTACTTTACAAACTATGTTAACCCTTTAGGTGTTCCACAAAACTAAATAGCGAATGTAGAAACAATTTTAGATTTTAATTTTTTTGTTACATTGCCTCAAAAAAGAGTAATATAGAGCAACCAAATATCAAATTTACCCCAAAAATAGTCCCAAAACAACAACCACCTTATCCCGTAGTTTCCTAGATGGGGTCACTTTTATGGAGTTTCTACTCTAGGGGTGCATCAGGGGGCTTGAAAGGGTACATGGTGTAAATAAACCAGTCCAGCAAAATCTGCCTTCCAAAAACCATATGGCGTTCCCCTTCTTCTATGTCCTGCCGTTTAGCCAAATAGTAGTTTACCACCACATATGGGGTGTTTCTGCAAACTACAGAATCAGGGCAACCCATTTTGAGTGTTGTTTGGCAGTTAACCCTTGTTTTACTCCTAGAAAAAATTGATTATATTGGAAAATTTTCCAAAAAATTGAAATTTCATAATTGTTTCTCCATCTGCCATTAACTCTTGTGGAACACCTAAAGGGTTAACAAAGTTTGTAAACCCAGTTTTGAATACCTTGAGGGGTGTACTTTCTTAGATGGAGTCACTTTTTTGAAATTTCTATTCTAGGGGTGCAACAGGGGGCTTCAAATGGGACATGGTATAAACAAAACCAGTCCTGCAAAATCTGCCTTCCAAAACCCATATGGTGTTCCCCTCCTTCTATGTGCTACCGTTCGGCCAAACAGTAGTTTACGACCACATATGGGGTGTTTTTGCAAACTACAGAATCAGGGCAACCCATTTTGAGTGTTGTTTGGCAGTTAACCCTTGTTTTACTCCTAGAAAAAATTGATTATATTGGAAAATTTTCCAAAAAATTGAAATTTCATAATTGTTTCTCCATCTGCCATTAACTCTTGTGGAACACCTAAAGGGTTAACAAAGTTTGTAAACCCAGTTTTGAATACCTTGAGGGGTGTAATTTCTTAGATGGAGTCACTTTTTTGAAATTTCTATTCTAGGGGTGCAACAGGGGGCTTCAAATGGGACATGGTATAAACAAAACCAGTCCTGCAAAATCTGCCTTCCAAAACCCATATGGTGTTCCCCTCCTTCTATGTGCTACCGTTCGGCCAAAAAGTAGTTTACGACCACATATGGGGTGTTTTTGCAAACTACAGAATCAGGGCAACCCATTTTGAGTGTTGTTTGGCAGTTAACCCTTGTTTTACTCCTAGAAAAAATTGATTATATTGGAAAATTTTCCAAAAAATTGAAATTTCATAATTGTTTCTCCATCTGCCATTAACTCTTGTGGAACACCTAAAGGGTTAACAAAGTTTGTAAACCCAGTTTTGAATACCTTGAGGGGTGTACTTTCTTAGATGGAGTCACTTTTTTGAAATTTCTATTCTAGGGGTGCAACAGGGGGCTTCAAATGGGACATGGTATAAACAAAACCAGTCCTGCAAAATCTGCCTTCCAAAACCCATATGGTGTTCCCCTCCTTCTATGTGCTACCGTTCGGCCAAACAGTAGTTTACGACCACATATGGGGTGTTTTTGCAAACTACAGAATCAGGGCAACCCATTTTGAGTGTTGTTTGGCAGTTAACCCTTGTTTTACTCCTAGAAAAAATTGATTATATTGGAAAATTTTCCAAAAAATTTAAATTTCATAATTGTTTCTCCATCTGCCATTAACTCTTGTGGAACACCTAAAGGGTTAACAAAGTTTGTAAACCCAGTTTTGAATACCTTGAGGGGTGTACTTTCTTAGATGGAGTCACTTTTTTGAAATTTCTATTCTAGGGGTGCAACAGGGGGCTTCAAATGGGACATGGTATAAACAAAACCAGTCCTGCAAAATCTGCCTTCCAAAACCCATATGGTGTTCCCCTCCTTCTATGTCCTCCCGTTCGGCCAAACAGTAGTTTACGACCACATATGGGGTGTTTTTGCAAACTACAGAATCAGGGCAACCCATTTTGAGTGTTGTTTGGCAGTTAACCCTTGTTTTACTCCTGGAAAAAATTGATTATATTGGAAAATTTTCCAAAAAATAGAAATTTCAAAATTGTTTCTCCATCTGCCATTAACTCTTGTGGAACACCTAAAGGGTTAATAAAGTTTGAAAAAACAGTTTTGAATACCTTGAGGGGTGTAGTTTCTAGAATGGGGTCATTTTTGGGAGGTTTCTATTATCTAAGCCTCACAATATGACTTCAAACCTGAACTGGTCCATAAAAAGTGGGATTTTGAAGATTTCTCAAAAATTTCAAAATTTGCTTCTAAACTTCTAAGCCTTGTAACATCCCCAAAAAATAAAATATCATTCCCAAAATGCTACAAACATGAAGTAGACATATGGGGAATGTAAAGTCATCACAATTTTTGGGGGTATTACTATGTATTACAGAAGTAGAGAAACTGAAACTTTGAAATTTGCTAATTTTTCAAAATTTTGGGTAAAAAATGTATTTTTTTATGCAAAAAAAATAACTTTTTTGACCCAATTTTAGCAGTGTCATGAAGTACAATATGTGACGAAAAAACAATCTCAGAACGGCCTGGGTAAGTCAAAGCGTTTGAAAGTTATGAGCACTTAAAGTGACACTGGTCAGATTTGCAAAAAATGGCCCGGTCCTTAAGGTGAAAATGAGCCCGGTCCTTAAGGGGTTAAAGCAGAAGGATCGAATGAAAAGGCCAATTAAAGACAAATTTTTGAAATTTAAGTCCCTGCCACCAATGCAGAGCAGGGTTTTTTTTATCGCTAGAAATGGGTTATCGTCACCCACCAATGGAACAGATTATTTTTTAAAATTTTGTTCCCTGTGTCACCTATGCAGAGCAGAGTTTATTCACGGCAAAATTTGTAAAATGTCAACCCAAGAATGTAACAGAAAAATTTGTGAAATTAATTAACCTGTCTACTAGGTAAAGCAGGGGTCTATCACAGCCAAAAATGTATGAATTTCACCCAAAAAAATAACAGACAAATTAGTGAAATGTATTAACCTGTCTACTAGGTAGAACAGTGATATAGTGGGGATTCCAAAAGAGATCCTGAACGACCAGGGGACCCCCTTCATGTCTAAGGTGACGAGGGAGCTCTGCAAGCTTTAGGGGTTAAATGGTTACACACGTCCGTATACCATCCTCAAACCGACGGACTAGTGGAGCTCTTTAACAAAACCCTAAAAACGATGCTTAAAAGAACCGTAGCCAAAGACGGAAAGGATTGGGACCTGTTGCTGCCGTACGTATTGTTCACAGTGCGAGACGTGCCCCAGGCATCTACGGGATTCTCGCCCTTTGAGCTATTATACGGTCGACGTCCAAGAGGGTTGCTGGACATCGCTAAAGAGGCGTGGGAGCAACAGCCCACCCCACACTAGAGTATTACAGAGCATATAGAAAAGATGCAGGACCGTATAGAGACAGTCCTACCAATCCTTCGGGAACACATGGAGGCCGCCCAACTTGCACAGAGCCGGGTATACAACCGGAGTGCCCAGGTCCGGACATTTAACCCGGGTGACCGGGTACTGGTGCTAGTCCCCCCCATTGACAGTAAGTTTTTGGCACGGTGGCAAGGTCCCTACGAGGTGAAAGAGAAGGTAGGGTCAGTGAATTACACGATATCCCAGCCAGGTCGGCGGAAGCCAGAACAGGTATATCATGTAAATTTACTGAAATCGTGGAGAGATAGGGAGTGTCTCGTTGGGGACGGCCCAAGCACTGTCTTGTCTGCGGGGAAGATCCCAGATCGACCCGAGGTCCCGGAGGGCACCTCTACGGTAAAGATAGCAGGTGGTCTGTCGACCAAACAAGCTCAGGAAGCCAAAGAGTTGGTGAATCGAAATAGGGACGTGTTCTCTGAGCTTCCTGGTCGAACTTCGGTAGTCCGACATGACATCATCACCGAGCCCCACGTCAGGGTACGGTTAAAGCCGTATTGTGTACCGGAGGCCTGGCGACAGGCCATTTCAGAAGAAGTAAGGTCCATGTTGAGGTTAGGGGTCATTGAGTAGTCAAGGAGCGAGTGGGCCAGCCCCATAGTCCTCATCCCAAAACCTGACGGTACTCTGCGCTTCTGCAATGACTTTAGAAAGCTCAACGAAGTGTCGAAATTCGATGCCTACCCCATGCCCCGGGTAGACGAGTTCATAGAACGGCTAGGGAAAGCCCGCTATTTCTCGGTCCTCGACCTCACAAAAGGATATCGGCAGGTGCCTCTCACGGAGGCAGCAAAGGAGAAGACGGCCTTTGTCACCCCCGAGGGGCTATTTCAGTAAGTTTTGCCCTTTGGCCTACATGGCACTACAGCCACCTTCCAGCGGTTGATGGACGTCATCCTACGGCCCCATCGTTCATATGCTTCGGCATATCTGGACGACATCATCGTGTTTAGGCAGGACTGGGAGAGTCACCTGCCCAAGGTAGTTGATTCCCTCAGAAAAGCCGGACTGACAGCCAACCCCAAAAAAGTGTTCGATCGGGTTCGAGGAGGTCCGGTACCCGGTATACGTGATTGGGCGGGGAGTTGTCAAACCCCAGGTAGACAAGGTTGAGGCGATCAAGAGCTGGCCCAGACCTCTTACCACCAAGCAAGTACATTCGTTCCTAGGGATGATAGGATATTACATGCGCTTTATCCCCAACTTTGCCACAGTAGCGGCCCCGTTGACAAGACTTTTAAAGGGGAGGAAGACGGTGATGGTCCGCTGGGATGAGCAGGCAGAAGAGGCGTTCTCCCGTTTGAAGTCGGCTCTTTGTGGGTCCCCAGTTTTGGTGACACCCGACTTCACACAGGAATTTGACGTTCAGACGGACGCCTCTGGAGTGGGCCTAGGGGCAGTACTCTCTCAGGAAATCAGTGGGGAGGAACACCCCGTTGTCTTCCTGAGTCGCAAACTCACCCCAGCGGAAACCAGGTACAGCGTGGTAGAGAGAGAATGTCTGGCCATTAAGTGGGCCCTCGAGTCCCTTAGGTACTATCTGTTAAGGAGAAGGTTCCGTCTGGTGACTGACCATTCCCCTCTCCAGTGGATGAGCCGGGCCAAGGAGGGGAGTGCCCGGGTCACCAGATGGTTCTTGTCCCTCCAGAATTTTAAGTTCAGTGTCGAACACAGGGCAGGCCGCTTACAGGGGAATGCCGATGCCCTGTCCCAGGTACACTGTTGTACATGTGTCCAACCTCTCAGGATTGAACAGGGTGTGCAACCCTTCAGGGTTGAACAAAGGGGGGGGGATATGTAGGAGAGTACCTGGGGTGGTGGTAGACGGAAGGTACATGCCACCAGGGGTCCTGGCCCCGGTGGAGTAAGAGCCGGAAAAGTGCATTTTGCAGCGGTTATGCTGTTAACACAGCGGATCCGGGCTGGCTCTTACTGGGAGTAGGCAGATATGCGGGCGGGTGCCTGTCTCCCCGTGGTCCAGGCCAGGTTTTGCAGGGAAGGGTTAAAACCAGACCAGCAACAAGGGTGTGGTGTGCAATGTGGAGTTTCTGTGCTCTTTGGCTGTGAGAGTGAGAAGTGGAGGTGAGCTGGGCTGTTTGCTGAGGCCTGTAAAGGAGTGTGCGGGAACCCGCAGCTGAAGCCAGGAGGGATCCGTGTTCCGTGGCTAGAAGCCGGACCCAGGGACTTACTTCACCAAGGAGAACAAGGTGACATTACTCCTGGCTTTAAATAGACTTTGCTTTATGTGATGGAAACAGGCCTCAAGTAGCCTGCAGCAGGGACTTGCTGCAGGCTTCCTCCTCCTCTTCCTGTGCCACATCCTCATCCATCATCGCCAGCGGCGTGGGATAGTAACACTGAGAACAGCGTTATCGGCACTGGCCATGTTGGTGGAGTACTTGAAACAGCGCAACAAGGAACACAGGTCTCGCATGGAGGCCCAGTCATTGGTGGTGAAGTGTTGCTGTTCCGCAGAGCGACTCACTTGTGCGTGCTGCATCTGAAACTCCACTATCGCCTGCTGCTGCTCGCACAGTCTGGCCAGCATGTGAAAGGTGAAGTTCCACCTTGTGGGCACATCGCATATGAGGTGGTGAGCGGGAAGGCCAAAGTTACGCAGTAGCGCTGACAGGCGAGCAGCAGAAGGATGACAACGCCAAAAGCGAGCACAAACGGCCCGCACTTTATGCAGCAGCTCTGCCATATCGGGGTAATTTTTAAGGGATCTCTGCACCACCAAATTCAGTACATGCGCCAGGCAAGGGATGTGCGTCAAACCGACTAGTCCCAGAGCTGCTACAAGATTTTTCCCATTATCGCACACCACCAGGCCGGGCTTGAGGCTCACTAGCACCAACCACTCATAAGTCTGTTGTTCAAGGTCCATCCACAGCTCCTGCACTGTGTGGGGTTTGTCCCCCAAACAGATAAGTTTTAAAACTGCCTGCTGTCATTTACCCCTGGCTGTGCTGAAGTTGGTGGTGAAGGTGTTATGCTGACCGGATGAGGAGCCGGTAGAGGATGAGGAAGCGGAGTAGGAGGAGGAAGCAACAGGAAGCAAACTGAATCTCCCTGCAATCCTCGGTGGTGGAAGGACATTGGCCAAACTGCTATCCGCCTCAGGCCCAGCCGCCACTGTATTTACCCAGTGTGCTGTTAGGGAGATATAATGTCCCTGACCATGCTTACTGGTCCACGTATCCGTAGTGAGGTGCACCTTGCCAGAGATGGCATTGCGCAGTTCACACCTTATTTTGTCCCCCACTTGGTTGTGCAGGGAAGGGATGGCTCGCCTGGAAAAGTAGTGGCGGCTCGGCACGACGTACTGTGGGACAGCCACCGCCATAAAGCTTTTAAAGCTCTCCGTCTCCACCAGACGGAATGACAGCATTTCAAAGGCCAGTAATTTTGAAATTCTGGCATTCAGGGCAAGGGATCGCCGAGTGGGTAGGGGGGTACTTCCTCTTCTGCTCCAGTGTTTGGGAGATGGAGAGCTGAACGCTTCTGTGGAACATTGTGGAGATGCTTGGTGACCCAGGTGGTGGTGTTGCTGGCAGATCCTCTGTTTGCAGGGTGGCAGGTGGCACTGTCACTCCTGAGGTGGATGAAGAGGTTGAAACTGCAGCAGAAGAGGAAGCAAGAGGAGCCAGAGATCTTTCTTGGTTTTTTAAGTGTCTACTCCACTGCAGCTCGTGCTTTGCACTTAGATGCCTAGTCATACAGCTTGTGCTCAGGTTGAGAACGTTTATGCCTTGCTTCAGGCTCTGATTGCACAGCATGCAAACCACTCGTGTCTTGTCGTCAGCACATTATCTGAAGAACTGCCACGCCAGGGAACTCCTTGTAGCTAACTTTGGTGTGCTCGGCCCCTTGCTGCGGTCGGCAGTAGCAGGCGTACTGTCTAGGGGACGGCCGATCCGCTTTTGCACCCTGCTCTCTCTTCTGCTGTGCTGGTGGCTCTGTGCGACCACGGCCTCTTCCTCCGAACTACACAGGTCACTCGCATGACCTTTATTCCATGTGGGGTCAAGGACCTCATCGTCCTCCACATCATCTTCCACCCAGTCTTCACCCCTTCCCTCCTTGTCGGTCTGCACACTTTCGAAAGCCCCAGCAGTTGGCACCTGTGTTTCGTCATCATCCGAGATGTGCTGCGATGGTCCTCCCATGTACTCATCTTGAAACATAAGTGGTTGGGCATCGGTGCACTCAATCTCTTCCACTTCTGGGGCAGGGCTAGGTGGATAGCCCTGGGAAACCCTGCTAACAGAGTCATCAAAAAGCAGAAGAGACTGCTGCATGACTTGGGGCTCAGACTGCTTGGCTGATTTGCCAGGGGGTGAAAGACTGATGGACATCGGCTGCAGGTGCCAACTCTGATCTTTCAGCAGGAGACTAAGTGGGAGGCACTATCAGCAACCCAATCTACTATCACCTGTACTTGTTCTGGCCTCGCCATTCGTAGAGCCACATTAGGCCCAACCAAATACCGCTGAAGGTTCTGTCGCCTACTCGCACCTGAGGAAGGTGTTTCACTTGTGCGTGTAGCTGGCACAGATCGACCACGTCCTCTCCCTGCAACAGGAGCTCCACCAGCAGCACCACAACCGGGGCCACGTCTCTTATTTGACCCTCTCCTCATATTTCTCAAATTTAGGATCTTGCCCAAAACAGAATAGAACAACAGTATCTAATGTGTGTATCTCACAATGACAGATGCAGCAAAGGCTGCAAAATTAAGTTTTTTACCCTAAATGGGTGTTTTTTTAATAGCAGAATAGAACAACAGTATCTAAAGGGTGTATCTCACACGTACAGATGCAGACAAGGCCACAAATTAAGATTTTTGCCCAAAATGGGTGTTTTTTTATACCAAAATAGCACAGCAGTAACTAAAGCGTGTATCTCACACTGACAGATGCAGACAAGGCCGCAAATTAAGTATTTTGCCCTAAATGGGTGTTTTTTTTAAAACCCAGAAAATTATAGCTGTATTTCTAGCTTAAATTGCACACTGACTAATGCGGCAGAGGCCCCAGATGGAGGGTATTGTAAAAAAATTCGTGTTTTTTCAAAGCCAGAAAATTATTGAAGTATTTCAAGCTTGTTTTTAACAATCACAGCAAAGGCTGCAATATTAATTATTTTGCCCAAAATGGGTGTTTTTTGAATAACAGAATATGACAGCAATGTGTAACGCTTGAATTTCACACGCACAGATGCAGCAAGGGCTGTAAAATTGTGTATTTTGCCCAAAAAGTTTTTAAAACCCTGAAAATTATAGCTGTATTTCTAGCTGAAATTACACACTGACTAATGCTGCAAAGGCACCAGATGTAGGATATTGCTTTATTGTTTTTTTTAAGCCCATATTATTATTGCAGTATTTCAAGCTTGGATTTCAATGTCACAAAAGCACATATGCAGTGCTGCTGCACTAAGCTTGCATAAAATGGCCGCCGCTGCTCACCCACCTAACAGATGGATAAAAGTTATTTTTCTGTGTCACTGGGCTCAGGGCAGGGTAAAAAGATTGTGCACTGCATCCACAAAACTAAATCTATGTAGATCACTGAGTTCACAAGCACTTCTGATTAAAGATTCTTTCCTATTCTCTCCCTCACAGCAGCAGCATCCTCTCCCTACACTAGTAACAGCAGAGTGACGTCCATCGCTACATGACTCCAGCTTATATAGAGGCTGGGTCACATGCTGCACTGACCAATCACAGCCATGCCATTAGTAGGCATGGCTGTGATGGCTTCTAAGGGCACAGAGTTAAACGCTTGTTAATTGGCTGCTCTGCAGTCTTTCAAAAAGCACCAAGTAATCGCTGAACACCAAACCCGAACCCAAACTTTTACTGAAATGTTCGGGTCCGGGGTCCAAAAATCCTAAAGTTCGAAACGAACGCGAACTTTACATTTCGGGTTCGCTCAACCCTATCGGCTACATAATCATCCGCTACTGTCTGCACGTCACTGATTTCCCCCACATCGGAGCCACGGTTCTCACAGGCCACTTTATGGTGATGCTGCATGTGTTGACGCAGGGCTGTGATGCCAACATTGGCACCCTGACCACGCTTCACCTTCTGCCCACACATCTGGCAAATGGCCATGTTCACCTCCTATGGTGGCCTAAAGCAAAATTGCCTCACCGCCGAGTATGGCATTTTCCCAGCAACACTCCACGCTGACTGCCTGCTACCAGTGCCTCCGTAGAGAAGCGGGTGGTCTACCCTGGGCATGTTTCCCGAGCTCCCACTGCTGCCACCCTGCTGACTCATAGCCATGCTGCCGCCCTGATGGTTCAGCCTCTGCCACATACACAAGCTGCCACCCTCTTCTCATTATAAAGCCCCTTCTTCACTCGGCTCCCAAGTGTGATCGACTACATCATCATCCGCTACTGTCTGCACGTCACTGATGTCCCACTCAACGGTCTCAGGACCAGGAGCCTGACTGCTCACAACATCTGCTCCCACGTGACTCTCCTCATCACTACTTGGGAAGTCTCCTCCAGATCTTGGCTGGGCAGTAGCTGCTGACTGTCCTCAAGTAGCTCGTCCTCGCCGAAAAGTGGAGCCTACGTCATATAATTCTTCTTGCACTACGGGAACTGAAAAATGACAGTGGAAGGTTCAGGACAGGTGGGGGCACAGGGCCTGCTCCTGGGCCATGCCAACTAAGCGTTGTGTCAGAGGAACCCACTGACTCTTGGCTGGGGGTGTCTGATGTCACTTGCGACAAACTCAAAGACCGAGTCAACCATTCAAGCACCGCTGGGCTGCTGGTCAAGACACAACAGCTAGATGACCCCAGGAGCTCAGGCCTCTTGCTGCGACTCCTGCTGCCACCCCCCTTCTTCTGCTGCCTGTGACAGAAACATTTTGGCCACTGCTCGTTCCCTTTGAAGGGCCTGTCACCTGTCTTTCTGACATACTGTATGATAAAAGAATGAAATTAAAATGAAAATAATACCCCCCCAAAAAGGCTGAACTTGCCGTTAAGAGATATATATATTTTTTTTCTGATTAATAAACACAATTCACTGCAGAACGGCAATTAAGACGTATTATTTTTCCTATTTCTACACCACAAAAAAAGAAATATCACAAATTACCGCAGAATGGTTAATGGGATGTACACATATTTTATTTTTCACCACGTAAATGGCTGTAGTACAATGTAACTTCACCGCCGAACGGCACCTATGACATATACCCGTATTTTTCACTTTATAAGATGCACCTGATGATAACACACTGTAAATGGCTGTAGTACAATGTAACTTCACTGCTGAACAGCAATTATGACACATATTTTTCCCTTTTTTTTCCCTATTAATACACCCCCAAGAAAATACATTTAAACAATGTCAACTCAAAGCAGAATGGCTAATGGGAAGTAAGTATCTTTCCTTTTAATACACCCCGTAAATGGCTGTACTACAAGGTAACTTAAACGCTGAACGGCACTTATGACATATACCCATATTTTTCGCTTTATAAGATGCACCTGATGATAAGATGCACCTAGGTTTTTGAGGAGGAAGATAAGAAAAAAAATAGTTTGAACCAAATGGTGTGCTTTTGGTGGGTTTTGAACTAATGGGGGTCTGTGGATGGTGCACTGTTATGGGGGGGATGTGTGGATGAAACTCTTATGGGTGATCTGTGGATAACACTGTTATGGGGATCTGTGGATGACACACTGTTAGGGTCCATTCACACATCCGTGTGTGTTTTGCCAGCCCTAATAGAATATGCCCATGGAAATTAATGGGTCCGCAATTCCGTTCTGCAATTTTTTCCCAATAATACCCCCCCCCCAAAAAGTTTAACAATGTAAAATTAACGCAGAAAGGCTAATAGGAAGTACATATCTTTCCTATTAATACACCCCGTAAATTGCTGTATCACATAACTTGCACCCCAATCACAAGCAAGGTTTGCTGGAATTAGTGATGTATCATATAGTGCAAACAACCTAAAAGCAATTTTGATCCCCAATAAGTTCAGCAAGGTGTAACAGAATTGCTTCTATTGCACCCTGTTCTCCTTTTATAGCGTAGATAATGCCTCCCTATCCTTTCCCTACACCTTGACAAATCTTTCCCTGAACTTGTAAATCGTTTTTTAGCACAATGAAGTATTTTCTAGCACTGTCCCTAGCGCCTGCTAACGTCTCTCCCTGCACTAAGTATACTGTAAAATGGCTGAATCCAAGATGGCTGAGGCTATTTATAGGGCTGTGACATCACAGGGGCTGGCTGGCCGCTGATTGGCTGCATGCATGGCATTGTGGGTGATCTCTAGTTCCCAGAGTTCTTTGCTCCATGTCCTTACACGTGCAGCAGCCATTTTAGGAAAAAAATGTGATTCATTACCATGAAGCGTGAGGAAATTCGGATTTGGTGCGAATCAAATTTTTCCTGAAATTCGGATCGAATTCTACTTCGTCAACTTCAATTCGCTCATCTCTATAAGCAACATTGAGCTCACAACAGCAGCATATCAGCATTAGATCTGGCTTAAGGCTGAACTGAGGGGTAGACTCAATGGACTTAAACCCCCCTCCTGGGTTTACAGACCTCCCAAGTGTCCCTCTTTTGAAGAGACAGTCCCTCTTTTTGACCATATTCCCTTTGTCCCTCTTTGCTCCTTAAATGTCCCTCTTTTTGATCTGAGGTGTAGATTTGCATTATTACATTCACAATATTGACTCAGAAGGTGTTTGTCTGGTTCCTCTCTATATATTTGAGCCCATCTTGTATATTATTTCATTATTTGATGCAGTTGGGATTTTAGAAATTTCTATATGCACATAATTTTTTGAACCATTTCGTAAGAGAAAACTATTTAAATGTATAGCTATACAGGAAAAATTGATCTTCCACACAATGAACCATAAGTGTCCAAAAAGTTAGGAGGTATGGGGTTATGAAATTTGCACAGGGAGTTCTGGACTAGTCTTTAATCTCAATCACAGCTTGCAGGTGGTATTTCTAAAGTGAGGTCATAAAAACCAGGAAAATGACCAGGTCAAATGCACATTAGCAAAAAATAAACACCTTCAGAAATGAACAGCAAGCACAGAACTTTGTTGCTGAGGCCAGGTGAGGCAGTACTGAACAGGTTTAAATAATCTGTGGTTTTCACCTGCCACTATGAAGGGCCTAGCGGTGAGACGAGTATTGGCCTCACAAGAAGCTGCAGTTACTAGCGTCCTATCAGCAAAATGCCATGTTCCCCAACTGCGAAATGCTGTCAGGCTCACTCACTGTCCTTGGTTCTGGACCATGCAATAGGATAAATATATGGGTTGCAGCAGTCACAGTTTTAGGCCTCATGCACACGACTGTTTGGGTCCGCATCCGAGCCTTCGTTTTGGCGGCTTGGATGCGGACCCATTCACTTCAATGGGGCCGCAAAAGATGCGGACAGCACTCCGTGTGCTGTCTGCATCCGTGGCTCCGTTCCGCGGCCCCGCTAAAAAAATATAACATGTCCTATTCTTGTCCGCGCTTTGCGGACTATTCTTGTCCGCGCCTGTTCCGTTCTGCAAATTGCGGAAGGCAACATGGGCAGCTTCCGTTTTTTTGCAGATCCGCGGTTTGCGGACCGCAAAAAACGGCACAGCTGTGTGCATGAGGCCTTAACCTAGCACCATACTTCAGGAGACTCCTTTCCACAGAATGTAATTCAGGGCTTGACAAACAAAGTCCTAACGCTAGCCAGCACCTAGATATTTTGTGTGGCAGCACATTTAAGATTATGACACTAAGCAGCATTAGGACATTGGGGCAGATTTACTAATACTGTCTAAGGTTTAGACAGTGTAAACTAGACTAGAAAAGACAGTCTAAAATGCATCAGGTTTATTATATGTATCTAATTTTATACCACTTATTAATTGGCTTACTTTACACTAGACTTTTGTGGCAAAATTTTACAGTAGACTAAGGGTACTTTCAGACTAGCGGCAGGACGGATCCGACAGGCTGTTCACTCTGTTGGATCCGCCCTGCCGCTATTTCGCCGTGCCGCCAGACCGCCGCTCAGTCCACATTGACTATAATGGGGACGGGGCGGCAGTCCGGCGGCACGACGAAATAGCAGCAGGACGGATCAGACAGGGTGAACAGCCTGTCGGATCCGTCCTGCCGCTAGTGTGAAAGTAGCCTAAGACCCTTTAACACAAAACCACATCCCCTTGTAGGACTACTCGAATAATAGTCTAAAAATTCTCAAAAAATCTAATAAATGTAGTGCAAAGCATATACAACAGTTTTTTGTTTCAAATTGCACCAAAAATTGTTGCATCCAAGATCCGAAGTTGATTCGCTCAAAACTTTGTTTGAATGCTGTACTGATCTGTCTCCGTACAGCATTCAAATGTATGGGCTCTGGAGAGGGAAATTCGTTATCATCGAAATCTCATTGGACTTCGGTGTATAACTTCGGATTCAATTTTAGAACATGAAAACAATTTTAAAACTTGGATCCTAAGTTGGCTTTAATCGGATTCTTGTTTTAAAATGTTTTTTTTAAGTAATGTCGAAGTGATAACGAATTTTACCTTGTCGGAAGCCATACATTTTAAAGCTGTACGGAGACGAAGCACAACATTTTGATGGAATCGACTTTGGATCTTGGATCCGAAATTCGAATCGCTCAACACAAATTTTTATTATAAATCTTCTCCAGTGTATGATGTGTTGCATATAATGCCCTCATGCTGACTACCCTGTCTGATCTGGTGTCTGATTAATTTTGAGCGTTTCACATAAACTTCGTCAGGAGGTGAAGTAGGACAGGAATGAGGAATGTATAAAGGGACCATCATCCAATTGGGAGGTATATTCTAATCACGTAGGCGCTATGTCTCATCGGTGCATGACCATTTGAGCTCTCTGAGACTTTCTCTTCCGCCTTCCACCCGTGATCCCGTGCTCAACAGGCTGGTCACTTGGTGCAAATGCTCTATGTGATCATGTCATGTGAAGATCACAACTGGAAGATTGGTGGAAGAGACGTGGTGTAATGGTGCAGAACCCCAAACAACCAGACAGAGTTTAAACAATGGTGGATTTATTAAGTGACGGCAGTACAGTCGAGAGCAGAAATCATATGCAGTTAATCAATCCAAATAATAACTTGTGCAGGAAAACTTACAAGGGACAGCCAGACCAGGCCAAAGTTCATATGCACAGAAATAGTATAACGTAGTACCTAGGGACGAGACATTTCCAGGGTCCGGTCCGAGGTCCAACACGAGACGAACTGTTCCGCATAGAAGTTTCCCACAGGCAGTCTCTAGAGATGGATTGAGGAAGTCAGAGGTCATGCACAGGTAGTCTGGGAGAATATGAACAGCAACATACACCCGGGTTGTCAAAACAGTGGGCACTGACCAGCCAGGGAGATCACCTCTTAAACACCTGCTAGCCAATAACAGAGTGCCATGTGTCTATTCCTCATAGGCCATATGATTATCCTAATCCCTGACACTTGTGCGGCCTTGGCTGGTCATTGATCACTTAACCTATGCCTGCCCTCTAATCTACTAGAGTTTATGTACAGGTGTATTCCTCGTCAGTGGCCGGCATAGCGAATAAGATGCGCGTACGTTCGACCACGTAACCCTCTGCGAACCTCCTCTTAAGCATGCACGTGGACACTCAAGCGGCCAAGCATGGATACGCAATCGAGTCGGCACGGACGCCGGAACCGCGTCCGCCCGCAAAGGAGTCAGAACCGAAGATTCCGCAGGCACATGCGTGACCTATCCCGTTACTCCAATGGGGTCCCCCACATGCCAAGCCCCACGAGAATTCCTGGGGGGCCCCAGTGGACTGCAAAACAGGAGAGTGTCTTATATGTGGGAACCATACACCGTCATGCGCACAACTCCAATATACAGGGATCTACAATATTACAACTACCTGATCCATTATGATTCTCATTTTAACCTTACTACCTATTCTCATAATGTGTTATATAATTGGATCCTCTCGTTATTCCCAAAAAAATGACATTCTATGAACGCTATATTCATATATAAATATTAATATAAAAATACGTATAAGGTGCATTTATATAAGAATAAATATAAAGTGCTGCAGTACTGTGGATCAAATAAGTGATAATCTCATATTATATTATATATGCTAAAAATGTACATTTTTTGTCCCTAATAAATAAAACCAAAAGTGCAGAACATATACACCAGCAGTGAATTAAAAATCCTGGAAATAAAGTGCAAAAATAATCGTATCCAGTCATAATTAAAAATGTGCTGAAAAAAAAAATGCATGAACTATATGAAGTGCTATATTATTATTATTCATATTAAGGGTAAAGATGTGTGAATTCATTTGACAGTGTAAAAACAAACAAAAAAAACACCTTTCTAGAGGATCCAAAGTCTAATTTCCATACAAGTATGTACAGTTGCAAGAAAAAGTATGTGAACCCTTTGGAATTATATGGATTTCTGCACAAATTGGTCATAAAATGTGATCTGATCTTCATCTAAGTCACAATATTAGACAGTCACAGTCTGCTTAAACTAATAACACACACAGAATTTAATGTTACCATGTTTTTATTGAAAACACCATGTAAACATTCACAGTGCAGGTGGAAAAAGTATGTAAACCCCTAGACTAATGACATCTCCAAGAGCTAATTGGAGTGAGGTGTCAGCCAACTGGGGTCCAATCAATGTGATGAGATTGGAGGTGTTGGTTACAGCTGCCCTGCCCTATAAAAAACACACACCAGTTCTGGGTTTGCTTTTCACAAGAAACATTGCCTGATGTGAATGGTGCCTCGCACAAAAGAGCTCTCATAAGACCTACAATTAAGAATTGTTGACTTGCATAAAGCTGGAAAGGGTTATAAAAGTATCTCCAAAAGCCTTGCTGTTCGTCAGTCCATAGTAAGACAAATTGTCTATAAATGGAGAAAGTTCAGCACTGCTGCTACTCTCCCTAGGAGTGGCCGTCCTGTCAAGATGACTGCAAGAGCACAGCGCAGACTGCTCAATGAGGTGAAGAAGAATCCTAGAGTGTCAGCTAAAGACTTAAAAAAGTCTCTGGCATATGCTAACATCCCTGTTAGCGAATCTACAATACGTAAAACACTAAACAATAATGGATTTCATGGGAGGATACCACAGACGAAGCCACTACTGTCCAAAAAAACATTGCTCCATTTTTACAGTTTGCACAAGAGCACCTGGATGTTCCACAGCAGTACTGGCAAAATATTCTATAGACAGATGAAACCAAAGTTGAGTTGTTTGGAAGAAACACACAACACTATGTGTGGAGAAAAAAAGGCACAGCACACCAACATCAAAACCTCATCCCAACTGTCAAGTATGGTGGTGGGGGGCATCATGGTTTGGGGCTGCTTTGCTGCGTCAGGGCCTGGGCGGATTGCTATCATCGAAGGAAAAATGAATTCCCAAGTTTATCAAGACATTTTGCAGGAGAACTTAAGGCCATCTGTCCACCAGCTGAAGCTCAACAGAAGATGGGTGTTGCAATAGGACAACGACCCAAAGCATAGAAATAAATCAACAACAAAATGGCTTAAACAGAAGAAAATACGCCTTCTCAAGAAAGCGATTCACACCAGACATCCCAAGAATATTGCTGAACTGAAACAGTTCTGTAAAGAGGAATGGTCAAGAATTACTCCTGACCGTTGTGCACGTCTGATCTGCAACTACAGGAAACATTTGGTTGTAATTAAATCCAAGGGTTCACATACTTTTTCCAACTGCACTGTGAATGTTTACATGGTGTGTTCAATAAAAACATGATAACATTTAATTCTTTGTGTGTTATTAGTTTAAGCCCAGCTATTAATAAGACATCGTACATTTCCAATACTTCTTCTTTTCTTCATTTTTAGTGATGAGCGGTATAGGCAATATTTGTTTTTGCGATATTTTGTGAATTCACGATCTCCAGTCATTGCGCGCGCAATACAGGCATGGCTCACTTTTTCTACATTTGTCAAGCTGCTAGAAGTTTCCTGAGACTGGAGAAAATGGTTGGCAGCAACTTTCGTGACTGTGAGGAAGAACTCCTGATAGAGTGCTCTAATATATTCGCGATTGCGCAAATTGGCACTAATGATGTGCATATTTTTGGCGCAATACATGCAACTTCACATTTTATCAGGTCTGAGTACATACAGGTCCTTCTAAAAATATTAGCATATTGTGATAAAGTTCATTATTTTCTGTAATGTACTGATAAACATTAGACTTTCATATATTTTAGATTCATTAGACACCAACTGAAGTAGTTCAAGCCTTTCATTGTTTTAATATTGATGATTTTGGCATACAGCTCATGAAAACCCAAATTTCCTATCTAAAAAAATTAGCATATTTCATCCGACCAATAAAAGAAAAGTGTTTTTAATACAAAAAAAGTCAACCTTCAAATAATTTTGTTCAGTTATGCACTCAATACTTGGTCGGGAATCCTTTTGCAGAAATGACTGCTTCAATGCGGCGTGGCATGGAGGCAATCAGCCTGTGGCACTGCTGAGGTGATATGGAGGCCCAGGATGCTTCGATAGCGGCCTTAAGCTCATCCAGAGTGTTGGGTCTTGCATCTCTCAACTTTCTCTTCCCAATATCCCACAGATTCTCTATAGGGTTCAGGTCAGGAGAGTTGGCAGGCCAATTGAGCACAGTAATACCATGGTCAGTAAACCATTTACCAGTGGTTTTGGCACTGTGAGCAGGTGCCAGGTTGTGCTGAAAAATTAAATCTTCATCTCCATAAAGCTTTTCAGCAGATGGAAGCATGAAGTGCTCCAAAATCTCCTGATAGCTAGCTGCATTGACCCTGCCCTTGATAAAACACAGTGGACCAACACCAGCAGCTGACATGGCACCCCAGACCATCACTGACTGTGGGTACTTGACACTGGACTTCAGGCATTTTGGCATTTCCCTCTTCCCAGTCTTCCTCCAGACTCTGGCACCTTGATTTCCGAATGACATGCAAAATTTGCTTTCATCCGAAAAAAAGTACTTTGGACCACTGAGCAACAGTCCAGTGCTGCTTCTCTGTAGCCCAGGTCAGTCGCTTCTGCCGCTGTTTCTGGTTCAAAAGTGGCTTGACCTGGGGAATGCGGCACCTGTAGCCCATTTCCTGCACACGCCTGTACACGGTGGCTCTGGATGTTTCTACTCCAGACTCAGTCCACTGCTTCTGCAGGTCCCCCAAGGTCTGGAATCGGTCGTTCTTCACAATCTTCCTCAGGGTCCGGGTTCTCTTCTCGTTGTGCAGCGTTTTCTGCCACACATTTTCCTTCCCACAGACTTCCCACTGAGGTGCCTTGATACAGCACTCTGGGAACAGCCTATTCGTTCAGAAATTTCTTTCTGTGTCTTACCCTCTTGCTTGAGGGTGTCAATGATGGCCTTCTGGACAGCAGTCAGGTCGGCAATCTTACCCATGATTGCGGTTTTGAGTAATGAACCAGGCTGGGAGTTTTTAAAAGCCTCAGGAATCTTTTGCAGGTGTTTAGAGTTAATTAGTTGATTCAGATGATTAGGTTAATAGCTCGTTTAGAGAACCTTTTCATGATATGCTAATTTTTTTAGATGGGAATTTTGGGTTTTCATGAGCTGTATGCCAAAATCATCAATATTAAAACAATAAAAGGCTTGAACTACTTCAGTTGGTGTGTAATGAATCTAAAATATATGAAAGTCTAATGTTTATCAGTACATTACAGAAAATAACCTGTATTACTGATTGGTGCACTAAGTATTGTTGTGACATCACAGCACTATGTCTGTAGCATGTATGTATGGACAGCAGAGAAACAGTAATTCCTATCACACTACCTAACACCCTGCACTGGAACCTATCAGCTACACTAAATCACGATCTAACCTACACTGACTATCTCCCACTAACTATCTGTATTATATATATATATATATATGAGCTAACTATCTAATGTAATTGGATAAGGAATAGGATCCAGATGAAAGCACAGAGCACAGCAATGTCACTGCTCTTTCTCTCAGAACTGCAAAAAACAGCAGACATCGGCTGCTGGGGAGTTTCTTATATAGTAAAGGGGTAGGCAACTTCCCTATTGGTTGCTAGGGATGTTGATAAGCTCTGACAAAGATATTGCAGCCTTCTCATTGGCCCACAAGCAAGAAGGGAGGTTACTGATGAAAAAAAAAAAAAGTTGAATATTCACTATTAGGAATATATAGCACTATATTCTAGATTTTAGCGAATTCTCCAAGTGACGATATTCACAATAGAAAATTTGCGATTAGAATAATCGCGCTCAACACTATTTATTTGTACTTTTTCTCTATTTTTGCTCCCTTCTATTTTTCCTTTTTTATTCTCCTCTCTTCCTTCTTTGATATTTTATTCATATATTCCTTCTTTTTTTTTTTCTTTTTTAACCTCTCCAGAATGATACTCCTTCCCTTTTCTTACTGGTTTTTCTGGTCCCACCAACTTGAAAATATCTGCAATAACAAAATAAAAAAATTTACATTCATGAAAAACCAATGAAAATCCTAAAAAGTAATTCACAAATGCACTATAACCTATTTTCATTTGTGCCAGAGTACCCAATCTGAAGATCCATTTACCTCCCAATAGAGTCAGCTTCTTTGTCAGATCTCCACCTCTTGATCCTAGATGTATTTGGTCAATCCTTCTAAATTTCAACAGTCTTGAATTACATTGATGGAACATTTTAAAATGCTTTGGAATTGTTTTCAAACTAGTAATGTCTTCAACGGCTTTAGCTTTTTTAATGTCTCCGATATGTTCTCAACTACAAGAAAGTTCAGACAAGCACATTCATAGTCGCAGATGCACATCCATAAAGCTAGCATGCAGAAAGCAAACAAAAAGAGGTATGGCAGCACAACATCTCACATACAAACAAAAAAACTGGAGAATAGGGGTTATTCCAAATTAAAGTGGTATTATACCTACTATAAATAAAAAAAATAGAAGCACTTTGCACACATTTTTGATCAAACGTGTGTCGGGCCCATCTACAAGGCGTCATTTATACAGTTGCAAGAAAAAGTATGTGAACCCTTTGGAATGATATGGATTTCTGCACAAATTGGTCATAAAATGTGATCTGATCTTCATCTAAGTCACAACAATAGACAATCACAGTCTTCTTGGGATGTCCGGTGTGAATCGCTTTCTTGAGGTCATACCACAGCATCTCAATCGGGTTGAGGTCAGGACTCTGACTGGGCCACTCCAGAAGGCGTATTTTCTTTTATTTAAGCCATTCTGTTGTTGATTTACTTCTATGCTTTGGGTCGTTGTCCTGTTGCAACACCCATCTTCTGTTGAGCTTCAGCTGGTGGACAGATGGCCTTAAGTTCTCCTGCAAAATGTATTGATAAACTTTGGAATTCATTTTTCCTTCGATGATAGCCGTCCAGGCCCTGACGCAGCAAAGCAGACCCAAACCATGATGCCCCCACCACCATACTTCACAGTTGGGATGAGGTTTTGATGTTGGTGTGTTGTGCCTCTTTTTCTCCACACATAGTGTTGTGTGTTATTTCCAAACAACTCAACTTTGGTTTCATCTGTCCACAGAATATTTTGCCAGTACTGCTGTGGAACATCCAGGTGCTCTTGTGCAAACTGTAAATGTGCAGCAATGTTTTTTTTGGACAGCAGTGGCTTCCTCTGTGGCATCCTCCCATGAAATTAATTCTTGTTTAGTGTTTTACGTATTGTAGATTCGCTAACAGGGATGTTAGCATATGCCAGAGACTTTTGTAAGTCTTTAGTTGACACTAACAGGATTCTTCTTCACCTCATTGAGCAGTCTGCACTATGCTCTTGCAGTCATCTTTACAGGACGGCCACTCCTAGGGAGAGTAGCAGCAGTGCTGAACTTTCTCCATTTATAGACAATTTGTCTTACCGTGGACTGATATACAGCAAGGCTTTTGGAGATACTTTTATAACCCTTTCCAGCTTTATGCAAGTCAACAATTCTTAATCGTATGTCTTCTGAGAGCTCTATTGTGCGAGGCATCATTCGCATCAGGCAATGCTTCTTGTGAAAAGCAAACCCAGAACTGGTGTGTGTTTTTTATAGGACAGGGCAGCTGTAACAAACACTTCCAATCTCATCTCATTGATTGGACTCCAATTGGCTGACACCTCACTCCAATTAGCTCTTGGATATGTCATATGTCTAGGGGTTCACATACTTTTTCCACCTGCACTGTGACTGTTTACATGGTGTGTTCAATAAAAACATGGTAACATTTAATTATTTGTGTGTTATTAGTTTAAGCAGACTGTGATTTTCTATAGTTGTGACTTAGATGAAGATCAGATCACATTTTACGACCAATTTGTGCAGAAATCCATATCATTCCAAAGGGTTCACATACTTTTTCTTGCAACTGTATGTTCTCCAACTCTAATTCTAAATTCTCTTGTCGTCATTCCAACATAGATTTTATTACATGGACAATGAGCATAGTAGACAATCCCCACTGATGAACAAGTAATGTGTTGTCTGATTTTAAAGGACCTCTGACCATTGTAATTCTGAAAATCTGTAGTTCTCTCTGTATTTTGACATGCTTTACAGCTTCCACATGGAAAACATCCTCCTCTGCACTTGATTTCTCAAAAATGGTTCTTTTCTGTGGTATATAATGACTGTGTACTAGCATATCTTGCAGATTCTTGGTTCATCTTGCTGTTGCTTTTGGATATTCCGGAATATATGCACTCAAATGTGGATCCATTTTCAAAATGTCCCAATGTTTATGAAAGATATCATTGATCTGTTATAAATCTAATCTCTGCTGTAACTTCTGCCTGTTCCTTCAATCTATTAGTACATAGCAAGTTTTATCTTAAAGTCCTCTTAGCTCCATCTATTCCTTTTTAATCTGCCTATTACTATATCTTCTTTCCCTAAAACTATCTTTCAAATCCTCTGCTTGTTCCTCCAAGTTTGAGTCAGTTGAGCAAATTAATTTTAGTCTTAAAAATTGTCCCACTGATATACCCTTGATAGTGGTTCACAGATGGGCAGAGTCTACATAGAAAAGAGAATTTACTGCTACATGCTTCCTGAAAGATTAGTTTTTAATTTTTCCTCCTGTGTATTAATAATCTTTATATCCAAAAAAATCCACTTTCTTATCAATCATATATGTTAATTTTACATTTATGTTATCATTTAATTGATTTATCAAAGATTCCAATTCATCCTGCGGACCTTCCCAAAAAAGCAGGATGTCATCTATATAGCGAATCCAATTGTGCACAATATCAGTATTTGGAATGGCATCCCCAGGAAGATTTATTTTGCCATATGCTTCAAAAAACAGCATTGTATAAGATGGCGCGCAAGCCGTGCCCATTGCAGTCCCCTGAATTTGTAAATAATACCGCTCCTTGAAAATAAAGAAATTGTGTTTTAACACAAACTCTTATTAATCAAAATGAACTAACATATTTCTTTATCAATGCTTTTTGTTCTCAAAAAGAACTGATTGAAGTGTATACACAATCTACATCTGCAGTAACAGATCTTCCAAGACCAGTCCTTCCAATCAATTTAAGGAAGCTGTAGTATCTTTAATAAATTATGGTAATTCTGTTACCAATTTCTTCAAATAAAAATCAATAAACCTACATACCATTTCACTCATTCCTTTATTACCTGCCACAATCGGTCTACCTGGTGGATCAATCTCATTCTTATGGATTTTAGGGATTAAATAAAATGTTTCTATTTTTGAATTGTCTTCTATCAGGCCTTGCATCTATTTTGGAGATATTTTTTTTTTTATGCACATTCTCAAATGGTAATTGCTTCTTTCTGAAAAAAATGACAATGGGCTATTCATTATTAGTTGATAATATTGTCATTCAGCAATTTATATGCATGTTTTTCATATTTTAGATTAGACCAGATCACTATATTCCCCTCTTATCTGCTGGTTTTATTACTGCCTTTTTTAAGGAGCGCAATTCACATAAGGCTTTTCGTTCTAGGGGGTTTAAATTATCTCTAATATTTCTCCTTCATAGCTCCTCCAAGTCTTTAGATACCATTTTGACAAACAGATCCATGACCAGACACACTGTCAGTGGTGTAAATGTTTTAGATGTTTTATATAGTTGGTTTGGAAAGGTACCTACCTTTTCCCCTTCTCCTCATTAGCCAATGATTCCAAAATCTCCTTTCTTCATTAGTAGTAAACATCTGATTAAAATCTTTTTTCTCATGTAATTTTTTTTTAAACCAATTATCTTGCAAATAAATGCAGATCCTTAGTCATTGTTAATAAATCCATATGATTGGTTGGGGGAAAACTCAAGCCTTTTAACAACACCATTTCTTGTGCATCAGTCAAGACATGATCTCAAATATTTATTATCTTAGGTTGATCTTGTTTCCTCATTTTACTTCCCCGTGTGGGTCTGTCATCAGCCTTTCTCTTCCCTCCATGTCTTTTTCTATTCTCCTATTTGTTATTATTTCAAATCCAATAATTTACATGTTCCCCTCCACTCCCTGAAGCATCTACAAAGGAGATTGCAGGCAAGTACAGCAATAATATGCATATTGTCCTCCAACCTAACCAGCCAAATCCCATACCAGCAACAGCTGCAAGGCCATTAACAATGAAGAAGCACTATACAGTGCGGTCTTCATTATTAAATGAAAGCCAGGTGCTAGCTAATTGGCCACACGGTTCTTCACTGCAGCATGGCCACAACTCACCCGCAACATGGCCATTCCTTGTGGAATGCCTGATTTATAGTGATTCATGAGGAATTCATTCGCAAGCAATCAATTTTCTTGGTTAAATTTGGCAAAATTGTCGAATCAAATTTTTCAAAACTTTGCTCATCTCTAGTAATAAAACCCAAAAATATAATACATTTTTGAAAATAATCTGTGTTTTTGAAAGACGAAAACTCTCACTGTCACGGATGAGCCGCGAGAATATTGAACTGTCCTCCCAATATTATCAATATTACTCTGCCTTATTAAACAGTAATTATTTCCCTAGGCCCCAGAACCTACAATTTGATTATTCAGAGCATCTTCTTCTGTTGTACCCAGAGAACAACATAGTCCTTTTGTTCAAGTCAGTCAATAGATGCCTAGCAGATAACGCAATTACAGCTGGCTTCCTATGGTTGACAAAAGAACTTCTCTTCCTGAAGAGATATCACAGCTAGGTGTGAAGACGGCACCTGGGGGGAGCCGATTGGTGTCGCTGCTATCAGGGTCTGTAAGCTGGCTTGCTGCAGACAAGCCGGCACCAAGGTTTCCCAGACTGCAACATGAATCTGAGATATGATTTTTACCTTTTCAAGAGAGACCATGCATCTTACGGACGTAAAAATTACATCATCGTGTCACTCAGAATTCACTGGACGTTTACATAGGACAAACATAACTCTAAGATGTGCCCAGGTAAAGTTATGGTGTTACCCCATCATAGAACCAGTTATAATAGTAATATTTGGTATCCCTGAACTCCATATTTTGTAGGGAATGTGAATATGTGCTTGTTACTTGTGTACAGCGGAGACATCCCACGATATGGCACATGCCATATTTCAGAACTGACATTCACCTCAGGAATACAGCCGGCCCCAGCAGGCGGACTCTCAATTCCCCGCCTTGATTCTGAGACCCTTTATAACACATCTAGAATCTGCTAAAGGAGTTCTCCACTTTTAACAACACCTAAAGAGGGCCTCAGCCAGAGAACCTGTGGGCTGTAGGCATATTACACTGGACAAAGGCTTCTTGGTCTTGACCCCTGCAACGGACTATTTCCCCAACGGACATCTTTTCTGCGGAAACTAAGTATTTTCTTTCTTTTCTCTCTTTTTGTTTATTGGACTATACTTTCCTTTATTATTGTGTTAATAATTACTGTGCATCTTGATAATTTGTATTGTATATAGATATATAATAAATGACCTCCAAGTCATTTCTCTAGCCATATGCCTGTTTTCAAACACTGCAAAAACTTACCCTAGCCTCTCCGAAGGGAAAGCTACTCGGTTGTGTTATCTAGATAGTGGGGTCCTTGCTCCCATAAATTGCAAGGTGGTGGCAGTTAAACTACCCTGTGTGTAGTTCCGGTCGCAGTTCGTCGCACGCTTACTTGCGGTCAATCGGAGGTCCACTCCCTGCGCTTTCAGCCTATCGACTGTACGGACTCAAGTTAGACTGTCGGTGTGCTGGAAGTGGCTGGGGGGGGCCTGTTTGCGGATTGACCACTAGGGGCGCTGTGACGGTTTCGTGACGTATTGTGGCCGCGGCGGTCGCAGTTCGTCACACTCACCATTTGATATTTTGTTCTCCATAAAATCCATCCACTCTAATCTCTGGGTATATTTACCAAAAGACTTGATTTGTGACCTTTTACCATCCCAAACAGATGACTTATTCATTGTGTTATCAATTATATTATTAAAATCCCTTTGCTGTATGAAGCCCTGAGGTTTCTTTAATACTAATATTTAAAAGGTGGGGAACTATATATTGAATCAATAAGAGAGATCTTATCGAATAGTTATGGGTAGAGTTGAGCGAACCCAAACTGCAAAGTTCGGGTTTGTACCGAACTTTACGAGTTCGGGTACCCGGACCCGAACCCGGACTTTTTCACTGAAGTTCGGATTCGGGTTCAGTGTTCGGGTGATTTTATTATTTTCTGTTATAACATGGTTATAACAGAAAATAATAGCATTCTTAAAACAGAATGCTAAATAAAATGTCTATTGAGGGGTTAAAAAAAAAACATCTCTTTAAAGATGGTGTCCACTCCAAAACAAAAACAGTGCCATAGCCGCCTAGTGCCTTCTGTTTCACATAGCAGACACCTGGCCTAATACCTCAGATGCCATGGTCAATTGTGACCACAGCATCTAAGGTAGATTTTCCCAGGGGGGCTGCGCAACGATTGAGGCCTCGGTTCCTTTGAAGGATCCAAGGTTACCACAGCAATAGTTTCAATGAAGTCCTTGCCTGTAGCAGGGCTCCATAGAAACACAATGGAACTCCTATAGAATGCAATTGTAATTTATTGCAGTTTATGTGAGACCACATGTTCAAGAAGACTTAAAAAAAGTGAAATAAAAATTAAAAATGTTTTTGAAAAATATAAAAAATACATAAAAATTCAAATAATCCCATATGAAAAATAAATAAACAATTTAAAAATAAAGATCATTTGCATGGGTGCACTGCAAAATGCCTGGTCTATTAAAATGTATTTATGCCATAGAGTGAATAATTGATTCCCGGCTTTTTCATCACATCCCCAAAAAATTTATAAAAAGTGATCAAAAAGTCATATGCACTCCAAAATGGTATCAATAAAAACTACTGAAAAATAAGAGCCCTCACACAGCTCCATAGACAAAACCATAAAAAGTTATGGGGGTCAAAATATGGCAATGCAAGGAAAAAAAATCATATATTTTTTAAAGTTTTTTTTATTTTTGCCAGGATTAAAAAACTAAAAACTACATAAATGTGGTGTCACTGTAATTGTACTGACACAAATGAAACTATGGTGCAATTCTGTTTTTTATTTGTCGTATTTCACTCCACTACATCATATGCAATATAAAATGATGTCATTAGAATTTATAACTTGCCCCACAAAAAACAAGCTCTATACGGCTATGTGAATGAAAAAAAAAAAAAGAAAAAAAAAGTTATGGCTCTCAGAGAATAAAAAACTAAAATTGCGAAAATGGAAAATCGCTCTGTCCTCAAAGATAGAAACATATGGGGTCATTTATCAAACTGGTGTAAAGTAGAACTGTAAAAATATATCAAGTATAGGACGGCTCTACCTCCTGGTTTGGGATGGCCAGGTGCACCTATCTGATGTCGCACTCAAGGCACCTAAGTAGTAAATCAAAAAAGGAGGATGGGCACTCTAATATCCGGAACCAAAAAGTTTAATATAATCACAATATTAGTACATATATAAAATAAAGATATGTAAGATTGTTCCAATCAGAAATGTATACGTGGGCAATCTGTTAAATATCTTCAATAAGTATATAGAAAACAGGCCTGTCACCATAAAATAGACTACACAATAAAATCTTACAAAATAATAAATTAAAATACTGATAGTAGCCGCTGGAAATACGTAATGAGCTAGTGCAGGTTAAATGGAAATGGAACCGCTGGTGGTTGCCCAGTCAGATCCACTCAATCTGCAGACAAGTAGAGACTCCTAGGTAGTGGAGTGTTGACCGAGCAATTATATTCAGTAAACCTATTGTCTGTAAAATAAATAAATGTGAACAATCACAAAATCCCAATGTGCTAATAATAAAGAAACAGTCCTAATAGTAATGTGAATAATAGAAAAAATTTGAGAAAGGAATCCAAGAAAAATCCAGGAAAAATCCGGAGTGCAATCTCATGTGATTAATCCAAATCCATCTGTATAAATGAATATTCAGCATGCATAAAAATCCTAAGGCATTAAATCTGGTGTGTTGAATTACTGTGCTTGAAATGATAAGTGAATGTTCAATTGCTACAGTCTTTCTTAAATTGCCCACAAACCGCAGAGGTTCAACAGTGTTAGCGATACAATGCTGTTATATCTGTGGCCGCTTGCATATGGATGTAACTTTGTGTTCCAATGTTACAGTCTCGGTGGTTTCAGTTTGCCACTGTAGGCACAATTACCTAGCAGAGGACTATAATGCCGGATGTTCGGTAATATTCGCTACTATCTAAGGTGTCATGCGATGCAATGGTACTCACGCTTGGTAGTGTCCGGTCTGTGGCATGAGTGCAAGGCACGCTTACCTTGCAGGCGCAGATTACGAGATTGCCTTACTATTATATCCCGGATCTGTATAGTCCACTTTGGCTGTTATAGAGGTCCGGTAGCAGGTCACAAGTCTCTCTCTGTTTTCGCCGTAGTTGGTTCCCAGTTTGCACTTCTCTTTGCAATGGGCGTTTCTCCTATCCTTCACATCGCCCGAGCAGCTAGTTTGATAGCACCGGCTGTGTTGTATTATCCGTAGATTACCAGACTATGGCCAATAGATCTGGAGTTAGTTTTTTTCGGTGAAAGCGCTTTCTCTAGATAACAGTTCTATTGTTCATCTAGTTTTGCCGGTACATTGCCAGGGTCCAATACTTTATCTTTCCACGCCAGACGCGTTTCGAAGGTTAGGCTACCTTCTTCCTCAGTGGCTTTAGTAAGAACTGTCTGGCTTTCCGGCTTTTATTCCTCTGGCTATCAGAAGGGCTCTCTGTTAACCCTGAAATGGATCTTGTGGATCTGGAACCTTTTTTGTCATGTTGCATTTTCATTATATTTCCTTTGCGGTATTTAAGGGTTCATGCGTTTTTTGCTCCACATTTATTTCAGCTTATCTCCAATAGTAAAGTAGAACTGGCTTAGTTGCCCATAGCAACCAATCAGATTCCAACTTTCATCTTTGACAGCTCCTTTGACCCCAATAGAATACTGATAGCAGAAGAATACCACATATTCCATCTAGTCTGTCCTTATGTTTTTTCTTGTTTATCTTAGGATAGATGTGTTCATCCCAAAATGTAGTGAAGAAAATGCTTGTGGTAAGACACACTGCAAAAACCCCAGAAAAAAAGCCCACAAAAATGGAGCAAAAACTCAGGTGCAAAAAAAAAGAACGTGTATTCTGGTGTTTTTTAGCATTAAAAAAAGCCAGCCAAATTTATATGTGTAAGGACAAAATGTTGCAAAAACAGTTGTAAAAGACATTATAAAAACACTTGAGCTGAATGCTGAAAAAATTATGTGTAAAGGAGGCATTAAAGCTAAATATGCCTTTTAGATGCACTACAAAGCGCTTTACAAAGCGTTGGTGCGGCCTCATCTGAAATATGCAGTTCAGTTCTGGGCACCAGTACGTAGAAAGGACGCACTGCAGCTGGAAAAGTACAGAGGAGAGCAACTAAACTGATAAGGGGAATGGAGGGTCTTAGTTATAAAGAAAGATTAAAAGAATTTAATTTATTTAGTCTTGAGAAGAGACGTTTAAGGGGGAACATGATTAACCTATACAAATATATAAATGGGCCATACAAAAAATACGGTGAAAAGCTGTTCCATGTAAAATGCGCTCAAAAGACAAGCGGGCATTGCCTCTGATTGGAGAGGAAAAAGTTCAGTCTCTGGAAGCGTCAAAGCTTCTTTATTGTACGAACTGTGAAGCTGTAGAATAGACTTCCTCAGGACTTGGTCACATCAGGAACAGTAGACAGTTTCAAAAAGGGTTTTATACAAATTCTTAAAAGTAAAAAACATTAATGCCTATAAAAACGTGTAGAAATCTGAGTCTCAATTCCTTTTGGATTCACATCCCCACCTATTCCTGCTGTACTTCTTATTTTCATTTTGTCTGCCAACAAAAGAACATCTCTTATCCCTTGGAGGACAATTGTTCGATTCTTTAATCAACTGCTCCTTTGACTTTAGATTAACCTTATTGCTTAGTGTGCTGAATTATCTGATCACTTGGCTAGATGTATGTGCAGATTAGTGTGCTTCTGAAAATACATAACAATGTGTATATTGCAAGTTCAGAGCGGGAGGGGGCGGGGGAATATCCTCAGAAAAGCAATTCGTTTTGTGATAATGTTTGGCCTACAGACACAGGTTCACAATGTTCTAATGAAGTAGAACAATATTCTCATTATCAGGAAACATCCATATAGCAGTAGGTGGCTTGTGAATAATCTCAATTTAGATGGAATCTGTGAGCAATATTTTGCCTATATAACTAATACTAAGGTGCTGTTTTCCCCTCAAACATGGTTTGAAACATACCTTTGGTGTCCTTCTGTGCATTTGTGATTGCAAGAAAATGAAGTTTATTGTAAATGAGCCGCAAAGTGCCCTGCAGGGTGTTTCCAGCCTTCCAATGAGCCCAAGCCATCCTCTTCAGAGAGCCCAGTACCTTCCCTGTCGGCTTCTAACTCCCTGTGACATCATCTCTCTGCTCTCTGCCTGCGCCTGCTCATCACAGTACATAGTGAGAGCATCTGTCTCACTCTATGTACTGAGTATGCGTAACGCCAGTAGCATCATCACTGTAGAAGCACCGTGTCAGATCCAGAGGCGCATGTCCATGACTTACAGTGAAGCCAATGTCCACACTATGTATCGTGGTGTGCAGCCCCAAGTAAAGAGCGAAGAGGCGATATCACTAGCAGAGGGCATCGGTGATGGGGGAGATACTGTGCTCTCTGAAGAGGAGGGGCTTGCACTTATTGATTAGGCAGGCTTGGGAACTTTGTGGCTCATTTGCATATAGAACAAAATTAATTTTCTTGTGATCACAAATGCACAGAAACATACCAAAGGTATATTTTAAACCATGTTTGAGTGCACAACAGCATTGTCACAGCTGTGTCTCGGTCTCTGTGTTGTTTGCCGTGACACATTTTCCGTGCATGCTGGTTGCCTGGGCAACATGTAGTTTATGCAGCATGTGTGTACACTTCTCCTTTAAGGTTTGTTTCTCTTCCCTGCATTGTGGAGTTTAGTTGTCCTCCAGCCTCTGTTAGTGCTGGAGCTATGCTCCTGTCCTGGGTATTCCATCTGCCCAGTTATTAAGGGCCACCTAGTGAGACATACTGTCATGGTGGGGAGTGGGTGGAATCTCCCCACCGAACACCGTAGGTAAACAGGATTATAGGATTAGAAACTAGGCCAGGACACCCAGAAAATGGAGCAAGTAAACTCTTAAAGCATCCCTAATCCTCGCACTGACTCCTATCCGTATGAGCGGACCCAGATGGTAGGAGGGCTCATACACAGGAACCTCGGGCCCCACTAACCCTAAATATACATGGAATAGTGACAGGACTGAGACAATCTGTTCTTCCACCAGCATAGATGCAATGAAAGGGAAGACAAAACAAACTGTCATGTTCCAGAGCGGTATCACCTAAACCCTAGAACATTCCACAGTGAAAGGAATCCCCATAACATGCACATATAAAGAGAATACAGTGATAAGCAAAACTGTATCGGCAGGTAAGAAACCAGTGGCAAGAATAACCACTGGAACAAGAGCACAGATATACTTGGTCACTTACCTGCCGCGACTGCTAGAAGGAACACCAACAGTCAACACCACCACAACTGGAACCCATGACTATGTACTTGAACCCAAACACCATACAGGACACAGTACAATGAACAAACGCAGAATCCATCACACCAGTAACTGCCTGGATCCCCATACGGACAGGATGCATTGCGGCCTCAGGCAGAGCTGAACACTGACTTGTTGTTCCCCCTCCGGGGAACCCAGGAGCCCTCTCATCGAAGGCACAGACAGACAGGGGAGTGTCTAGCATCCATGCAGGACCGTACACACCAATGACAGACCAGACATGGAACAACAACTAGACATACAACACAAAACCTAAACATAAACCACAACATACATAGAAAACGGTTAAGGTAGAAAGACATGGTAACAACAGGATGACATTGATGTCTCACTAGGTGGCCCTCAATAACTGGGCAGATGGAATACCCAGGACAGGAGTATAGCTCCATCACCAACAGAGGCTGGAGAACAACTAAACTCCAGGCCACCAGCCACAGGCAATATAAACACCTAGTGACCACACACAGCCAGGTAGTTAAACCCACAAGCACCAGACAAGGAAGGGAAACAAGAACACATGCTGCATAAACTACATATTGCCCAGGCAACCAGCATGCACGGCAAACGTGTTACGGCAAACAACACAGAAGCTGAGACACAGCTGTGACAAGCACTTTATTATTAATTATATAGAGGAAATATTGCTGAGAGATTTAAATACAGTAATTTAAAACAAAAATTAAAAAAAAGTGAAACCATATATTTAACCCCAGTGAGACTGGTGTGGATGCATAAACTCTCTAAGGACATCTGCACCAGATGTTCCAAACATAAGGGCACACTTATAAGGAATATGTCATCAGTTTTATGCCGTGCTAAGGGCAGCACAAACTTCTGACAGATCCCTTCAGCAAAATGCTGGGTCACTGTCTTAAATTTTTGCGGCAAAGCCTCATTTACATGTCAGTGTTTTGGTTAGTGATTTCCATCAGTGAGTGTGAGCCAAAATCAGGATTGGAGCCTCCACAGATATAAGGTATAAGGCTTCATGCACACGGACGCAATCCGGTAAATTTTTAATTTTTTTTGCAGTGCAGACAAGTTGAATGGGTCTGGATCTGTCACGGCAGCCACACGGATAGTGTCCATGCATTGGGGACCGCAATTTGTGGTCTCCAATGCATGCAACAGCCGAGCAATGGCCGTGTGCATGAGACCTAAGGGAAAGATCAACACCTGTTCTGTGTTTAGAGCCGCACCTGGTTTTGGCTTAAAATCACTGATGGAAATCACTGACCAAACACTGACTGAATGAGACATAATCCTGAATTGAACATGCTTATGAGTCCTGATATTCATAAGCTCCTGGCTTTCCCTGACCCCTGCTGGTAATTTCAGTTGGAAAGAATTCTGTCAATCAGTGTCAGTGGGGCATGGAGAGCCAGAAGCTCATGAATATGAGGACTCATTGTCATGCGCTGAAGGTGTTAGGACTTAAGAGTTAGGGCACAATAAAACTGGTAACTGAATACCTTTATGCATGTTATGCGGTCTTGCTTAGCCATTCAAATACAGTGGATATAAAAAGTCTACACACCACTGTTAAAATGGCAGGTTTCTGTGATGTAAAAAATAAGGCAAAGATAAATAATTTCAGAACTTTTTCCACCTTTAATGTGATCTATAAACTGTACCACTCAATTGAAAAACAAACTGAAATCGTTTAGGTAGAGGGAAGAAAAAATATATAAAAATTAATTAATATGGTTGCATAAGTGTGCACACCCTTAAACTAATACTTTGTTCAAGCACCTTTTGATTTTATTACAGCACTCTTTTTGGGTAGGAGTCTATCAGCATGGCACATTTTGACTTGGCAAGATTTGCCCACTCTTCTTTGCAAAAACACTCCAATTCTGTCAGATTGCGAGGGCATCTCCTGTGCACAGCCCTCTTCAGATCACTGCACACATTTTTAATCGGATTCATGTCTGGGCTCTGGCTGGGCCATTCCAAAACTTTAATCTTTTTCTGGTGAAGCCATTCCTTTGTTGATTTGGATGAATGCTTTGGGTCATTGTCGTGCTGAAAGATGAAGTTCCTCTTTATGTTCAGCTTTCTAGCAGAAGCCTGAAGGTTTTGTGCCAGTATTGACTGGTATTTGGAACTGTTCATAATTCCCTCTAGCTTAACTAAGGCCCCAGTTCCAGCTGAAAAAAAACAGCCCAAAGCATGATGCTGCCACCACTATGCTTCACTGTGGGTATAGTGTTCTTTTGGTGATGTGCAGTGTTGTTTTTGCACCAAACATATCTTTTGGAATTATGGCCAAAAAGATCAACCATGGTTTCATCAGACCATAACACCTTTTCCCACATGCTTTTGGGAGACTTCAGATGTGTTTTTGCAAAATGTAGCCTGGCCTGGATGTTTTTCTTCGTGAGAAAAGGCATTCGTCTTGCCACTCTACCCCATAGCCCAGACATATGAAGAATACGGGAGATTGTTGTCACATGTACCACACAGCCAGTACTTGCCAGATATTCCTGCAGCTCCTTTAATGTTGCTGTAGGCCTCTTGGTAGCCTCCCAGACCAGTTTTCTTATAGTCTTTTCATAAATTTTGGAGGGATGTCCAGTTCTTGGTAATGTCACTGTTGTGCCATATTTTCTCCACTTGATGATGACTGTCTTCACTGTGTTCCATGGTATATCTAATGCCTTGGAAATTCTTTTGTACCCTTCTCCTGACTGATACCTTTTAACAATGAGATCCCTCTGATGCTTTGGAAGCTTCCTGCGGACCATGGCTTTTGCTGTGGGATGCGACTAAGAAAATTTCAGGAAAGACCAACTAGAGCAGCTGAACTTTATTTGGGGTTAATCAGAGGCACTTTAAATGATGGCAAGTGTATGCAACTAATTATTTAAGTATTTTTTTGTTTTCTTCCCTCCACCTAAAAGATTTATGTTCGCCTTTTAATTGAGTAGTACAGTTTATAGTTCACATTAAAGGTGGAAAAAGTTCTGAAATGATTTGTCTTTGTCTCATTTTTTTTACAGCACAGAAACCTGACTGTGTAGACTTTTTATATCCACTGTATATTGGTCTGATGTCTTCAAATTGATAAATACAATTCTTAATCTTCCAGGAGAAAATTCTTAATCTTTCAGGAGATGCTCTTCTGATGTTGATCTTTTAGGTCTAATAACAGATGTAATACCTACTAAAGGCTCCTTAACACTGGCCAAACATTGGCCAGATATTAGCTAACAAGCATTTGTAGGTACGCTCATTAGCTATTATCTGCCGGTGTAAAGGTGCCATCGATTACCTGATGAACAAGCGAAGCGCTCATAAATCAGGTAATCTTCTCTTTCCTGTAGTCACCTAAATAATTGTTTGTCAGCATCAGATAGTGCCATCTAAACAGCACTCTGCTGCCGGCAAACATTGATTCCCTATAGAGACGAGCATTAGGCAGAGTAACCCATTCTCTTGGCCTCTTGCTGGTCACAGTTAATCAAGGCAAATCTGCCACAGTGCAAATTACTGTACTCTGGTAGAGGGACCACGGATAGATTTACTCAAATATGCTCTAGCTTTCTTTTAGCAAAAACAATCTTGGCATTATCTTCTTAACCACCTAACAGTTCTGCCCAAGGACAGCTCGGGCAGCAGGGGAAAGGGAGGGGTGCTGCCTTAGCTGCTCATATCTATGGATAGGGCTAGAAATCAAGTCGGGAGTATACCTTCAGCTGCATTCACTGCCATCCCAATTTCTAACAGGGATATCTTCTGATGTATTGAAGATAATGCTGTGATTCTGGTATTTTTTGAAAGCTTGAAATGCCTGATTTCAAACAAGACAAAGATGTTACCAATCCATAGATATGAGCCCACCCCCCGTCAATGGTGTACTCAGCAGAACTTTTAGTAGGTTAAAGGGGTTGTGCCGTGATAGATGTGAAAAAGATGAAAATCAGACATCATATAGTACATGGTAATACCTTCCTAACAAAGCTAGAATCAGCCCTGAACCTCACATGGGCCCAGAGATCTCCACATTCACTTCTTCAATTGCTCTGCTAGATTATCTTAAGCCTGACAGCTCATGTCTCTCTCTCTCTCTCTCTCTCTCTCTCTCTATCTCGTTGTCCCTTGTTCCCTTTTTGCATTCTGCATACAGTATGTGCTGAAAATCAACTTTAATCCAGTCTTGCAGTGTATGCAAATTAGCCTTTTTAAATGGGTTATACTGAAAAAATAGTAATAACTTATCTTCAGGATAGGTTATCATTATCACTGGGGTCGAAGTCCCAACATCACCGCCGATCAGCTGCTTCAGGGAGACCCTGAAATGGATCAGCTGCTTCATAGAGACCCTGAAATGCAATATAGGCTCTTGGCAGCTTTTCAAGGACAGCACTGTACATGGTATAGTGGCAGTGCTTGGTTTTGCAGCTCAGCCTCGTTCACTTGAATGGAGCTGAGCTGCAAATTGGCCATGTAACCAATGTACAGTGATGTCACTGGCCTAGGAAGAGGCTGTAGTGCTCAAGGCCTGTTCTACCAGTTGATCAGTGGGGTCCCGGGTGTCACACTCCCGCAGATCTGATACTACTATCTGAAAATTACTGTGACCATGCTGTCATTAGACATCTGATCTCTAAGAAAATCCAAATAAATAAATAAAGTCAAGAAAAATAAGACAAAAAAATACACATTATAGCTATAGTTAGTAATAAAAAAAAATCTAGGTATTCATTTTAGCTTTATTTAGTATAGCTTTTTTAGTGTAAAATATAAAAGAATGCATATATTTTTCATTTATAAAAAATGTTTTAAAAAACCAACAGCTTAAAATGTCCAAGATGAATACCATTGGGGTCAACGTTAAAAAAAAGTCACTTTGAAGGTGTTTCTAATGTTTTGACAATGTACAACATCTGGTCTGGCAGTATGATGCCATAGAACAAGCAGTAGAAAAATAGGCCACCAAAATTCACAATGTGCTCCAGTCCTTAGCCAGTAGATAAATTACACAAATAGTGTCCATTTTCAATGTACAAACATACAGAGGAGAATTTTTTTGTCTTGAATTTTTTTGTAACATGATGATTAAAAATGATAAGAAAGGAAAAATATACATTATTTTCATTATTTTCAGAGTATTTCTTTCAATATATTTTTTTGTATTATATCTGTCATCTAATGGCACAAGAAAGGTCTAATGTGTCCAGTGAAAAATAATATCAAATACATGTAGCTTGGCTCAGAAATTGAATAATTATTTGCAGTTATGTAGGCTCATTGCTAAGATTGAAAAATTAGCCAGGTAAGAGAGCGGAGAGGGGCGGGGGAGGGGGTAATACTCTGGTAATGCCCATTTAGTTCTACGTTGTCTACACAATGGGGGAGATTTATCAAACTGGTGTAAAGTAGAACTGTCTTAGTTGCACATAGCAACCAATGAGATTCCAGCTTTCATTTTTCACAGCTCCTTTGGAAAATCAAAGTTGGAATCTGATTGGTTGCTATGGGCAACTAAGCCAGTTCTACTTTACACCAGTTTGATAAATCTCCCCCAGTATATTTACCAAGTACCAACACTCACGCCTATTTAATCATGGAAGGCGTAAAAGATGAACATATTTATTTTAGTGTAAACATGTCAGATCTTTCGAGTATAGTATGCCAACTCAAAATAATATCCACGTTTCACACTTCCTGCAAACTTCATCTGCTTGCTTTCATCATTAATGCAACCACCTTGCTTGGGTGAAACGACGACAAATATTTGGAGAGAAGCGATTGTTCAGTAGATAGAAACATATGTCATATTCTGCTTCTCAATATAAAAGGCTGGCATTTCTGCAATAACATCTTCCGAGGATGACAATCTTAGACAGCTTCTCAAGCTGTAAATTTACATAACTCTGCATGTTTCCGGGTAATATGGCTGTTTAATGGACCGTGTTACACAACTAATATAAATATGTATCGTGGGAAATCTTAAGAATCACTCAGCTTATATACAATTTTCATCTTGGTTAGTTTCAGTGGATTTGACACTGCTTATAGACACTTAAAAGGGTGTATTAGTGAATTGTACTTTGAGCAATATTTGCGCCCCTGAAAGGTAGGTTTCCGCACACAGATTTTTGAGGCAGTTTGGATTCAAAAAGACTCAGGGGCGCATTTATCAAAACTGTCTAGCAGAGATACTGGCCTTGTTGCCTCTAGCAACCAATCAGAGCTCAGCTTTCATTTCTTAAAGTGCTTTAGACAAATGAAAGCTGCACCGTGATTGGTTGATATGGCTTCTCTGTTAGACAGTTTTGATAAATGTGCCCCTAAATCGATCTGTTCCTGGCTTTGGTTTAAAAATTTCATCAAAAGACTTGAACATGGAAACCCAGCCTTAGGGCTCATGCACAGAAACATATTTTCAGTCTGCATCCGATCCGCATTTGTTGTGGGTAGTATGCGGACACATTCACTTCAATGGGGCCTCAAAAGATGCGGACAGAACTCTGTGTGCTGTCCGCATCTGCACATCCCTTCCGTGCCATCTGCAAAATGATAGAACATGTCCTATTTTTGTCCTCATTATGGACAAGGATAGTACTGTTCTATTAGGGTCCAGATGTCCATTCTACAAAAGGCGGAATGCACGCAACCAGTGTTTTGCAGATCCGCAATTTGTTGACTGCAAAACAGCCAACGGTCGTGTGCATGAGCCCTTATGACCACTTTCATACAGTCAGTATTTGTTCAGTATTTCTCATCAGTATTCAGTATTTCTCATCAGTATTTGTGGGCCAAAAACAGGAGAAGTATAATGGACAGATTTGTTCCTCTGTGTTTTGGACCCCCTCCTAGTTTTGACTTACAAATACTAATGCAAAATCCTGACCAAATACTGACCATGTGAAAGTGGCCTTAAATGTTTAAGGATTTTTCTTTGATAGCTCCTTAGGATAGGTCATCAGTATGATATTGGCAGGGGTCTGACTCTGGACAACCCTGCTGATCAGCTGTTTGAAGAGGCTACTGTGCTCTGTCAGTTTTATTGTTCTTCTCTAAGGCTACTTTCACATGACAGTGAAAAAAGCATCCGTCCAAAATGGCAAAATGGTCAGTTTTTAATGGACGTGTTTTTCTTAGGACATGTCCTATTATTTTATGTCTGTTATTCACTGGCCCTAAAAAAAAAAAAAAAATGCTGTGTGAATGACACCATAGACTATCAGTTTCCCCACAACAAATGCTTGATGGCTGTTATAAAATGGTCATCAAAAGTCCATTTTTCACTGTTGTGTGAATGCAGCCTTATGATGGAGCAGAACTGAACTGACCAAGGAAGCCAAGCAAGTTAGGCTCCTGAGAGTTTGATGACTTCTGTCTTCCTTATTAAAGAAGGTCCAGAGGTGGGATGCCTATTCATTGAATATTTAAGGTCTCTCCTGTAAAAATGATTAAAGTACAAAAACCCTCTAAATTTAAAGCTGTTAACCTCTGGTTGACTGGTTATACTATTTGCCATATTTAATTCTACTTGTACCAGATTTAAAAGAAAAATGGATGTATAGAAATACTCTGAATTTAGTTAATACACTAAGGTTTTATTATGTAATTTACAGGTTTTCGGCTGATCTTCCCTTCAATACATCAGCCTTTTTTTTTTTTTTTACTGTTACACAAGTGGAATTCATTGCCTACCATAAAATGAAGAATGGTTATGAGTTATTGATGTTTCATAAGGCTCATTACTACTTAAGTACAAAGTCTCACAGATAAGCTCCATGTTTATACTAGTGACATATTCAAGCATAAGTATAAAAGCTGAGCAAGAAGAGCCCACCATTAAGCAGGGGACATTTGGCCTACCTAAGTTTTTTTCTTTGGTTTGAATAGATTTGGCACAATGAAGGCCTATAACATAGTACTGATGTGCCTCATCTGCCTCTCGGCCATCTCTTACATCTGCACGGTGGCTCTCAATGCTTTGTCAGCTGTAGCTCAAACAGGTAAGCACTATGTACATTTTTATCAGAACTGGAATTAGAATGTAATACTTAGGTTTGAAGAGTTAATCGGGGAACTTGATCTTTAATGAACTGTATAGACCTATACAAGAAGTAATACAAAGTAGAAAATGACGTAGCAGAGAATAAGATCACATGACAAGATCATTTCCGGGATTAGATAGAGAAGTAGATTCACAGTTGTAGCAGACTTGAGTTTGTCATTTCAAATGCTTTTGAGTTTGTGAAGCAGAAAATGGGCAGCCCCATAGAGTTAAAGGGGTTGTTTCACTTCAGAAAATATCATTTATCATGTTGAGAAAGGTAATACAAGGCTCTTACTAATGTATTGTGATTGTCCGTATTGCTTCCTTTGCTGGCTTAATTCATTTTTCCATCACATTATAAACTGCTCATTTCCAGAGGTTATGGCCACCACTGCAGCACAGATACGAGGTGGCTGGGATGGGAGCTGCTGAGTATGCGTGCCTATGCACGCTCCCATGGTCCCGGCCACCAGGGAGGCTGGTGTTTTTTCCTATAGTGTGCAAAGTCGTAACCCTGGAAATGAGCAGTGTATAATGCGATAGAATAATAAATCAAGCCATCAAAGGAGGCAACATGGACAATCACAATACATTAGTAAGAGCCTTGTATTAACTTTCTCTACATGATAAATCTCATGTGCTGAATTAAGACAACCCCTTTAAATGACAAATTCTACAGGTTCAACCTTGCTACATTTGTAAGGGTTCCTTCATACACATTATACTATATATAGTGCTATATATACACATACTATTTGGACATTCTGAAATATTATGGTGAGTCCTCCTCCCCTCTCCTTTGCAGTTAAAACAGCATCTACTCTTCTGGGAAGGCTTTCTACAAGATTTTGCAGTTTATCTGTGTGAAATTTTGTCCAAAATGGCATTTGTGAGGTCAAGACTGGTGTTGGACAGGGATATCTGGCACACAATCTATTCTAGTCCATCCCAAGAGTGTTCAATGGAGTTGCGTTCAAGACTTTGGGTGGACCAGTTGAGTTCTTCCACACCAAACTCACCCAACCATGTCTTTATGGACCATGCTTTGTGCCAAGGGGCACAGGCATGTTGGAACAGAAAAAGACCTTACCTAAACTGTTCCTAAAAAGTTGGACGCATACATCTTGCTAAAGTATCTTGTTAAAGTATCTTGCTAAAGCATTAAGATTTTCCTTCAATGGAACTAGGGTGTCTAGGCCAACCCCTGAAACACAACCCCATGTCGTTATTTCTCCTCCACTAAACTTTATAGTTGGCACAATGCAGTCAGGCAGGTAACGTTCTCCTGGTATTGACCAAACCCAGTCTCTTCCATCAGACTGCCAGAGAGAATAGCGAGATTCCTCACTCCACAGAACACTCAACCTCCAGAGTCCATTAGCCGTGCCATATACAGTTAGGTCTGTATATATATATATATATATATATATATTTGGACAGAGAGAATATTTTTCTAATTGTTCTGTACATTACCACAATGGATTTTGAACAAAACAATTCAGATGCAGATGAAGTTCAGCCTTTCGGCTTTAACCCCTTATGGACCGGGCTCATTTTCACCTTAAGGACCAGACCATTTTTTTGCAAATCTGACCAGTGTCAATTTATGTGTAAATACCTTTAAAACGCTTTTACTTATCCAGGCCATTCTGAGATAGTTTTTTTTTGTCACATATTGTACTTCATGACACTGGTAAAATGGAGTTAAAAAAAACATTTTTATTTAAAAAAAAATACCAAATTTACCAAATATTTGGAAAATTTGCAAATTTCCAAGTTTCTATTTCTCTACTTCTATAATACATAGTAATACCTCCAAAAATAGTTATTACTTTACATTCCCCATATGTCAACTTCATGTATGGATCATTTTGGGATTGCCATTTTACAAGGCTTATAAGTTTAGAAGCAAATCTTTGTAAGGCTTACATAATAGAAACCACCCAAAAATGACCCCATTCTAGAAACTACACCCCTCAAGGTATTCCAAACTGATTTTACAAATGTCGTTAACCCTTTAGGTGTTCCACAAGAGTTAATGGAGATAACATTTCTGAATAAAAAATTTTGGGTAAATTTTCTATTTTAATCCATTTTTTCCAGTAACAAAGCAAGGGTTAACAGCCAAACAACTCAATATTTATTGCCCTGATTCTGTCGTTTGCAGAAACACCCCATATGTGGTCGTAAACTACTTTACAGGCACACGGTAGGGCATAGAGGTAAAGGAGCGCTGTGTGGTTTTTGGAAGCAGATTTTGCTGGACTGGTTTATTTACACCATGTCCCATTTGAAGCCCCCCCCCCCCCAAAAGTGACCCCATTTTGGAAACTATGGGATAAGGTGGCAGTTTTGTTGGGACTATTTTTGGTTGCTCTATATTACATTTTTGTGAGGCAATGTTACCAAAAATAAAAATTCAGAAATTTTATCTCCATTTGCCATAAACTGTTGAGGAACACCTAAAGGGTTAATAAAGTTAGTAAAATCAGTTTGAATACCTTGAGGGGTGTAGTTTCTTATATGGGGTCACCTTTATGGAGATCCTACTCTAGGGGTGCATCAGGGGTTCTTCAAATGGGACATGGTGCCAAAAAAAAGGCCATCAAAATCTGCCATCCAG